>NW_023045343.1:0-37083 GCF_011762505.2 Arvicanthis niloticus | reverse complement strand
CCCCACTGTTCACCACTGGGAATTCCTCATCCCACTGTCCCCACATAGGAACTCCTCTGCCTGTCTACCAAATTGAAGGCTTTCCTCACTGTCCACACAGAAATGTACACCCTACACTGTTCACCATAGGGACATCCTCCCTACTGTCCACCACAGAAATATCCTCTCCCCACTGTCCACCACACACGGCACCTCCTCACTGACCTCCACAAGGAAATCCTCCTCACTGTCCAAGACAAATGTCCTCTCAACTGTACAACACAGGGACATCCTGCCCACTATCCACCAGTTACATCTTCCCCCTATCCAACTCAGTGTTGTCCTTCTGTGCACCACAGGGATGTCCTCCCCACTGTCTACCACAGGGACAATCTCCCAGTGTCCACACAAGGATGTCCCCCTCCACTGTACCCCACAGAGATGTCCTCTCCACTGACTACCCAGGGGTATCCTCCCAGTGTCCACCAGAGGAACATACTTGCCACTTTCCAGCACAGTGAAATCCTCCACACTGTCCCATCCTGGTTATGTCCTCCCCACTGTCCACCAGAGGGATGTCCTCATTCCTCCCCACCACAGGGATGTCCTCCTCTGTCCACCACAGAGAAAATTCTCCCCACTGTCCACCACAGGGATGTTCTTCTGTGTACCACAGAGACATCAACCCACTTTCCACCACATGAAAGTCCTCCCCAATGTCCATTTTAGGGATGTGTTCCCCATTGTCCTCCACAGGTATGTCCTCTCCACAGTCGACCACAGGTACATCCTCCTCATTGTTCACCACAGAGATGTCTTCACCACTGTCCAAATCAGGGAAGTCCTACTGTGCAAGACAAGGACGTCTTTTCCTCTGTCCACCAAGAGATGTCCTCCCCACACTCCACCACTGGGACATCTTTTCCACAGTCAACCACAGGAAATCCTCCCCACTGTCCAACAAAGGGACGAACTCCCCACTGTCCAAAACAGAGATATCCTCACCACAGTCTACCACATGGATGTACTTCCCACTGTCTGACAAAGGATGTCCTTTCCACTTTCCACCACAGATATGTTCTTCCCACTATCCACCACAGAGACATTCTCCCCACTGTTTACCACAGGTATATCCTCCACACTTTCCACCACAGGGAAGTCCTCCTGTGTACAGCAGTGATGTCCTTATTACTGTCCACCACAGGTGTATCCTCCCCAATGTCCACATTAGGGTATTGATCCCCAATGTCCACACATAACATCCTCACCACTGAGCCCACAAGGATATCCTACTGTGCATCACAGGACATCTTTGCAATGTCTACCACAGAGATGTCCTCTGCACTGTCCACCAGAGGTGACGTTCTCCACACTGTCCACCACAGGGAGGTCCTCTGAACTTCCCACCACAAGGACTTTCCTCCCCACTGTCCCACAACAGTGATTTCCTTTCCACTGTTCACCACAGGGACTTTCCTCTCCACGACCCAAAACAGAGATATCCTACCACTTTCCACCACAGAATTGTCCTCCACTTTCCAACACAGGGATGTCCTCCCCCTGCCCCCACAAAAATATCCTAAACCACAGTCCACCGCAAGTAGCTCCTTGTCACTGTCCACCACAGGGACATCCTCCCCAGAGATGACCACAGGGACGTCCTTTCTCACTGCCCACCACAGAGATGTCCTATCCACTGTCCCCACGGGGACATCCTCCCTACTGTCCAACAAAGGGCATCCCCCCTGTCCACACAGTGATATTCTCCCCACTCTCCACCACAGGGTTGTCCTCTACACTGTCCAAGACAGTGATGTCTTTTCCACAGTTCACCACAGGAACATCCTCCTTACTGTCCACCACTGGGATGTACTCCTCACTGTCCACCACAGTGTCATCCTCGTGTGCTCTATCCACCACAGGATCATCCTTCCCACTGTCGACCATAGGGATGACCTCCCCATGGTCAACCACAGCGATGTCCTTCTGGGGCCAACAGCATGTCCTCCCCACTGTCCCCCCACAGATGTCCTTTCCACTGTCCACAACAGGGATGTCCTCCCCACTTTTCAGCACAGGTACGTCCTTTCCACTGTCCACCACAGAAACATCCTCTTCACTGTCCACCAAAAAATGCCTGTCCCACTGTCCATCACAGTGGCATCCTCCACATTGACCACCACAGAAATGTCCTCTCCACTGTCCACCACAGAAACGTCCTCCCCACTGTACACACAGGGCATACTACCCTCTGACCACCAAAAGCACATCCTCCACACTGTGCAAGACAAAGATGTCCTGCCCACTAATCTCCACAAGTGCATTCTCCCCACTGTTTAACACAGGGATGTCCTCCCACTGTCCAACACTGTGTCATCCTCCTGTGAACCACAGGGAGGTGCTTTTCACAGTCCACCACAGGAACATCCACCCTACTGAGCACCACAGGAATGTCCTTCTCACTGTCCACCACAGTGATGCTGTCCCCACACTCAACCAAGTGATATCCCCCCACTTTCCTCCACAGGATATCCTCTCCACTGTCCACCACTAAAAAGTCCTCCCCACTGTCCACCACAGGTACATCCTCCTCACTGTCAATCACAGAGGTGTCCTCACCACTGTCCCCCACAGGATGTCCTCAGATGCACCACAAGGAAGTCCTCCCCACTGTCCACCACAGAGATGTCCTCACCACTTTCTACCACATGACATCCATTACACTGTCCACCACAGGGACATCCTCCTCACTGTACAACACAGGGAATTTCTCTCCACTGGTCACCACACAAGAAGTCCTCTACACTGTCCACCACCTGAACATCCTCCCCACTGTCAATGACAGAGACATCCTCCTTACTGACCACAACAGAGATGTCCCCCTTGCACCAAGGGATGTTATCCCCTCTGACCACCACAGGGACCTCCTCCCCAATGTCCAAACAGAGACGTCCCCCTCACTATCCACCACAGTGATGTACTTCCCCACTTGCTGCCACAGATACATCCTCCCCACTGTCCATGACAGATATATCTTCCCCACTGTGGACATTTTCCTGTGTACAACAAGGCCATCCTTACCACTGTCCACCATAGTGTCTTGCTCCCCATTGTTCACCACATGGACATCCTTGCCACTGTGCACCACAAAGACATCATCCTGTGCACCACAGGACATCCTGGCACTGTCTACCACAGGGATGTCCACCCCACTGTCCAACACTGTGGCGTCCTCCTGTGCACCACAGGGAGGTTCTCCCCACAGTCCACCACAGGAACATCCTCTCTACTGTGCACCACAGGGATGTGCTTCTCACTGTCCACCACAGAGATGTCATCTCCACTGGCCACCACCGGATGTCCTCCTCATTGTCCACCACAGTGATATCCTACCCACTTTCCACCACAGGGATGTCCTCTCCACTGGGCACCACAGGGACGTACACTTTACTGTCCACCACAGGAATATCTTCCCCACTGTACAACACACGTACAGTCTCTCCCAGTGTACACAAAAGGGAGGTCCTCCAAACTGCCCATTACGAGGACATCCTCCCCACTGTTGACAACAGGATGTCGAACCCTGTACAACACAGGGACATCCTCCGCACTGTCAAACACAGTGAAATCTTCCCCACTGTCCACCAAGGGACCTTCTCCCCACTGTCCACCACAGGGACATACTTCCAACTGTCCACCAAAGAACATCCTTTCAACTGTCCACCACAATGATGTCCTCCCCATTGTCCACCAAAATGGCATCCTCCCCACTGACAAGAACAAGGATGTCCTCATCACTGTCCATGACAAAAATGTCCTCCTCACTGTTCACCACAAAGACATCCTCCCCATTGTCCACCACAGGATGTCCTCCCCACTGTCCAACACTGTGTTGTCCTCCTGTGTACCACATGGACATCCTCCCCACTGTCCACCACAGGGTCATCCTCCCTACTGTCCTCCACAGTGATTTTCTCTGCACTTTTTAACAGAGGAAAGTTTTCCCCAATATCGATCACACAGGGACATTCTCCACACTGTCCACTCACTGAAATCTTCCTCTCTGTCCACCACAGGGATGTCTTCCTGTGGACCACAAAGATGTACTCCACACTGTCCACCACAGGGATGTCCTTTCTACTGTCCACCACAAGGAAGTTCTCCTCACTGTTTACAATAGGGAAGTCCTCTCCACTGTCCACCACACACATCCTCACTCTCAACCACCAGGACATCTTCCTCAATGTGCTCAACATGGAAGTTTTCCTTACTATCCACTCAGGGACATCTTCCTTACTGTCCACTCAGGGACATCCACCTAACTGTCCACCACAGTGACATCCTCCCCACTCTCCACCACAGGGACTTCATACCCACTGTCCACAACATTAATGTCCTTCCCACTGTCCACCAAAGGGACAATGCATGGCCGGCTAATACAGTGTTTATACCAAAGTCAAAGAACACATCTTGACTCAAACTGCACAAGTAATATGCGTTTAGTGTTTTCAGCTCTCTAAAATTGTCCTTAATTCACATAGTCACAGGCTTTTCTCCTTGGGTACTTTTACAGTCAGGAACTGCCTTACATTGTATCTTGTGTTTTAGCTACAATACAGGTACTTATTTGTACATAGTATACATAAAAATAACAATGCATGGCCGGCTCATATAGTGTTTATACCAAAATCAAAAGAACATGTCTTAACTCAAACTGCACAAGTAACATGCATTTAGTGTTTTCAGCATTCTAATTGTTGCCTTTAACTCAGGTAGTACACATGCTTTTCTCCTTTGGTATTTTTACAGATGGGAACTGACTTACATTGTATCATGTGTTTTAGCTGCAATACAGGTACTTATTTGTACATAGAATACAAAAAAAAAAAACAATGCTTGGCCGGCTAATACAGTGTTTATACCAAAATCAAAGAATATATCTTAACTCAAACTGCAAAAGTAACATGCACTTAGTGTTTTCAGCTCTCTAATAGTTGTTTTAAGTCATGTAGTACACATGCTTCTCTCCATTGGTATTTATACAGGTATGTCCTCCTTAATTTCCACACACAATCATCCTTCAAACTGTCCACCACAAATATGTCCTCTCCACTGTGCACCACAAAGATGTCCTACCCAATTTCCTCCACAGACGTGTCATTTCTTTAGACCAACACAGGACATTTTTGTCACTGTCCACCACAGTGACATCTCCCACACTGTTAACCACGAGAACTTAATCCTGTATACCACAGCGTTTCCTACCCACTGTACACCACAGAGGTGTCCTCCCCACTGACCACCACAGGGACGTCCACCCACTTTCCACACAGAGATGTCATCCCCAATGTCCACCACGGGATCATACTTCCCACTGTCCACCAAAGGAATGTCCTCCCCACTGTCCACCACAGGGACATCTTCCCCATTCTCCACAACAGAGATGTCATCCCCAATGTCCACCACAGTGACATCCTTCACACTGTCCAACAAAGGGTTTGTCCTCCCCACTGTCCAGCACAGGTACATTCTTCCCACCAGCCAACACAGAGACGTCCACAATACTGTCCCCACACAGGGATGTTTTCCCCACTGTCCCCAAAGTAAATCCTCCTGTATACCACAAGGATGTCCTTACAATTGTCCACCACAAGGGCATCTTCCCCACTGTTCACCACAGGAACGTCCTTCTCACTGTCGACCACTGTGACATCCTCCCCACTCTGCACCACAGAGACATGCTCCTGTGCACAACAGGGACGTCCTCACCACTGTCCACCACACAGATGTCATCTGCACTATCCACCACAGGGACATCTTTCCCACTCTCCACCACAAGGTTGTCCTCCTGTGCACCACAGGAATGTCCCATCCACTATTCTCAAAGACGTCCTCCCCAGTGTCCAGTATAGTGAAATTCTTCCCACTTTCCACAACAGGGACATTCCCTCCAACAGTTTACCTCAGGGACCTCTTCCCCACTGTCTAACCAGTGAGAGCCTACCCACTGTCTACCGTAGGAATGTCCCCTCCACTGTCCACCACAGAACCAATCTCCCCACTGTTCACCAGAGGGTTGTTCTCCCCACTGTCCACTATAGGAACCTCCTGCGCACTGTCCACCACAATGAAATCCTTCCCACTGTCCACCACAGGGACCTCCTTTTCTCTCTTTCCACTACAGGGACATACTTCCAACAGTCCAACACAGAAATGTCCTCCCTACTGTTCACCATGGGGCCGTCCTTCCCATTGTCCACCACAGTAGCATCCTCCCCACTGACCACCACAGGGACATCCTCTCTACTGTCCAACACAGGATATCTTCCCCACTGTCCACCACAGGGCTACCTTACCAACTGTCCAACAGAGGTACGGCCTCCACACTGTACATCAAAAGGAGGTTCTCCACACTGCCAACCACAGGGACATGATCCCACTGTCCACCACAGTGATATCCCCCCACTGTCCACCACAATAGAATCCTTTCCACTGTCAATCAAAAAGACCTCCTCCCCACTGTCTACCACAGGGACATCCTTCCAACTGTCCGCCAATGGGACCTGCTTTCCATGGTTCACCACTGGATTTCCTCCCCATTGTCCACCACAGGAGCATCCTCCCCACTGACCACCACAAAGATATCGACCCATTGTCCAACACTGTGTGAAAGAACACTGTGTAAAGAACACTTGTAGTACACAGAAGGACGTCCCTGTAGTGAACAGGGACATACTTCCAACAGTCCAACACAGAAATGTCCTCCCTACAGTTCACCATGAGGCAGTCCTTCCCATTGTCCACCACAGGAGCATCCTCCCCACTGACACACACCCTGTAGTGGGGACGACCTCCCTCTAATGGACAGTGGGGAGGATGTACCTGTGGTGGACAGTGAGAAAAATGACCCTGTGGTTTAAGAGGAAGGATGTCCCTGTGGTGGACAGTGGGCAGGATGTTTCTGTGGTAGACAGTGGGGAGGACATCCCTGGGGTGGACTGTGCATAGAATCTCACTCTGGTGGACAATAAGAAGGATGTCCCTGTGGTTGACAGCAGGGAGGGCCACTCTGCAGTGTACAATGGGGAGGACATCCCTGTTGTGGACAGTGGAAAGGATGTCCCTGTAGTGCACTGTGTTGAGGACATCCCTCTTGTGCACAGGAGAATGTCCTTGTGGTGCACAGTGGGGAGGATGTCTCTGTGGTGGACAGTGGAAAAATGTGCCTGTTGTGGACAGCGGGAAGGATGTCATTGTGGTGGACAGTGGGGAGGATGTCCCTGTTGGTGGACATTTGGGAGTACATCTCTGTGGTGGACCATGGGAAAGACGTTTCTACTGTGGACAGTGGGAAGGATGTCCTACTGGTGGACAGTGGGTAGGATGTCCCTGTGGTAGACAATGGTGATGACCTCCCTGTTGTAGACAGTTCGAAGGACTTCCCTGTGGTGGAGAGTGGGGAGGACGACCCTGTTTTGCAGAGTGGGGAGGACATTTCTGTGGGGGACAGTTTGGAGGCTGTCCCTGTGGTTGTCAGCAGGAAGAACCTCTCTTTGGTTGACAGTGGGTAAAGTTTCCTGTGGTAGAGAGTGATGATGACATTTCTGTGGTGTGGAAGCTGCTTCCCACACTGTGGTTGAAAGCGGAGAAGACATCCTTGCGTTGTACATTGGAGAGGACCTCCTTATTATGGACAGTGGGAAGGACATCACTGTTGTGGACAGTGGGGAGGATGTCCCTGTGGTGGATAGTTGGGAGGACATCCATGTGGCAGACAGTGTTAAGCACATACCTGTGGTGTAGTGTAGGGTGGATGTCCCTCTGGTGGACAGTTGTAAGGACATTTCTGTGGTGGAAAGTGGGAAGGACATTCCTTGGTGGACAGTGGAAGGATATCACTGTGTTGGACAGTGGGATGACACCCCTGTTGTGGACAGTTGAGAGGACCTCCCTGGGGTGGACAGTGGGAAGGATGTCCCTGTGGTGAACAGTGGTTTGGATATCTCTGTGGTGGACAGTGGGAAGGACCTCTCTGTGGTGGACAGTGGGAAGACCGTCCCTGAGAGGACAGTGCGGAGGATGTCCCTCTGTTGTGAAAAGGGAAGGATGTCCCTGTGGTGGACAGTTTGGAGGACGTCCCTATGGTGAACAGTGGGAAGGAGTCCCTGTGGTGGAGAGTGGGGAAGACCTCTCTGCAGTGGACAGTGAATAGGACAACCCTGTGGTAGACAGTGGGAATGTCCTTGTAGTTCACAGTGGTGAGTACATCCCTGTTGTGCACAGGAGGATGTCCCTGTGGTACACAGTGGTGAGTCACTCTTTTGAACAGAAAGTATGTCCTGTGGTGCACATTGGAGAGGATGTCCCTTTAGTGAACAGTGGGAAGGATGTTTCTGTGGTGCACAGTGGGAACATGTCCTGTAATGGACAGTGTGGGAGGACGTCCCTGTGCTGGATAGTGAGAGGACCTCCCTGTGGCAGACAGTAGTTAGGACGTCTCTCTGGTTGACAGTGGGGAGGACATCCCTGTTTTGGAGAGTGGGGAGGATCTCTCTGTGGAGGACAGTGTGAAAGACGTTTCTGTTGTGGACATTGATGAACGTTTCTGTGGTGGAGAGTAAAAGGTGTTTCTGTGGTGGACAGTGGAGAGAACCTTCGTGTAGTGGACAGTGGGAAGGACGTCACTGTGGTGAACAGTGGGAAGGACTTCACTGTGCTGGACATTGGTGAGGACGACCCTGTGGTTACAGTGGTAAGAATGTCCTTGTGGTACACAGGAGGATGTCCTGTCATGGACAGTGAGGAGGACCTCCCTCTGGTGAACAGTGGGTAGGACATCCGGTTGGTGGACTGTGGTGAAGACATCACCACTGTGATGGAAGTGTGATGGACCTCTCAGTTATGGAGAGTGGGGAGGACGTTTCCGTGGTGGACAGTTTGAAGGACGTCCCTCTGGTGGACAGTTGGTAGGATGTCCTTGTGGTGGACAGTGGGAAGGACAACCCTGTTGTGGAGAATGGGGAAAATCTCTCTGTGGAGGACAGTGGAAAAGATGTCCCTGTGGTGGACAGTGATGACACATTTCTGTGGTGAACAATAAAAAGCATGTACCTGTGTTGGACAGTGGAGAGGACTTTCCTTTTTTGGACACTGAAAAACACGTCCCTGTGGTAGACAGTGAGAGGACCTCCCCGTGGTGGACAGGGGGAAGTAATGTCCCTATGTTGGACAGTGAGAAGGATCTCTCTGCAGTGGAACAGTGAGGTGGACATCCCAGTGGTGAACTGTGGAAATGATGACCCTGTAGTGCACAGTGGTGAGGAGGTCACTCTTGTGCACAGGAGATGGTCCCTGTGGTACACAGTGGTGAGGACGTCTCTGTGGTGGACAGAGAGGAGGAAGTCCCTGTTTTGACAGTGGTTACGACATCCCTGTTGTCGATATTGGGTGGATGTCCCTATGGTGTACAGTTGAGAGATGTCCCTTTGGTGGACAGTGGTGAGGACCTCCCTGTGGTAGACAGTGAAAAGGATGTCCCTGTGGTGGACATGGTGAGGTGTCCCTGGTTTGGACAGTGGGGAAGACGTTTCTGTGGTGGACAATTTGAAGGACATCAAATTGTGGTGGTCAGAGGGAAGGACCTCACTGTGGTGGACAGTGGTCAAAAGGTCCCCTGTGGTTCACAGAGGATGATGACTTTTCTGTGGTGGACAGTGGAAAGGACATCGCTGTGGTGAACAGTGTAGAGGACCTTCATGTGTTGGACAGTGCTAAGGATGTCCCTGTGGTGAACAGTGGAAAGAACATCTCTGAGGTGGACAGTGGGAAAAATGTAACAGTTTAGGACAGTGGGAAGGATGTCCCTGTGGTGGACAGTTGGAAGGACGTCCCTGTGGTGGACAGTGGGGAGGAAATCCCTTTAGTAGACAGTGGGAAGGATGATTCTGTGGTGGACATAGGCAGGACCTTTATGTGGTGGACAGTGGAGAGGACCTCCCTGTAGTGGACAGCGGTTAGGACATCCCTTGTGGTTGACAGTGGGGGGGTTATTCCTGTTGTGGACAGTTTGATGGACGTTCATGTCGTGGACAGTGGAAAGGAGGTCTTTGTGGTGGACAGTTGGAAGGAAGTCCTTGTGTGGACAGTGATAAGGATTTCCCTGTCGTGCCGAGTGCTTAGAACATCCCTGGTGTGGACAGTGGTGAGGATGTTCCCAGTGTGCACTGGAGGATATTCCTGTTGTGCACAAAGGTAAGGACAGCCCTGTTGTGCATTGGAGGCTTTTTTTTGGAGCAGAGTTGCGAGGATGTCCCTGTGGTGAATAGTGGGAATGATGGCCTTGTGGACAGTGGGGAGGATGTTCTTGTGGTACACAGGAAAACTGCTCTTGGTGGACAATGGGAAGGATGTCCCTGGAGTCGAGAGTGCAGAGGACATCTCTGTGGTGGACAGTGGTAAGAACATACCTGTTTTGCAAATGATAATGTCCCTGTGGTGCTGTGGAAAGGATGTTCCTGTGGTGAACAGTGCGAAGGACGTCCCTGTGGTGGACATTGGTGTGGACGACCCTGTGGTAAACAGTGGTAAGAATGTCCCTGTGGTGGACAGCAGGGAGAACCTCTCTGTGGTGGAGAGTGGGTAGGAACTTTCCTGTGATGGACAGAGGGGAGGTCGTCACTGAGGGTGGTCAGTGGGAAGAACATCCCTGTTGTAGACAGTGTTGACTAATTCTCTGTAATGCACAGTAAGGAGGACATGCTTGTGGATTACACTCTGGAGGACATTCATGTGGTGGACAGTGGGGAGGACCTCCTTGTGGTGGATGGTGGTGAAAACATCCCTGTGGTAGAAAGTGGGGAGGACATCCCTGTGGTGGACAGTGGGGAGAATGTCTGTGTGGTCAACAGTTGGAAGGACGTCCCTGTGGTGGACAGTGGGAAGGACGTTTCTTTAGTTTACATTGAAAATGACATCCATTTCGTGGACAGTGTGGAGGACCTCCCTGTGGTGGACATTAGGAAGGACGTCCTTGTTGTGGACTTTGGTGAAGACACCCCTGTGTTGGACCATGTGCAAAACATCCCTCTGTTGGACAGTTTGGTGGATGTGCCTCTGGTTGACACTGGGGAGGATGTCTCTGTGGTAGACAGTTGGAAGGACAGCTTTCTGTCGACAGTGGGAAGGACATCCCTGTGGTAGATAGTTGGGAGGATGTCCCTGTGGTGGACAGTTGGGTGGACATTTCTGTGGTGAACAGTGGTGAGAATGTATCTGTGGTGCACAGGAGAAGATCCCTATGGTGGACCATGCGATGGATTTCCCTGTTGTGGAGAGTGCAGAGAACATCTCGGGGTGGGCAGTGGTGAGGATGTCCCTAGTGTGCACTGGAAGATGTCCCTGTGGTGCACAGTCATGAGGTCATCCGTTTTGTGCATAGGAGGATGTTCCTGTGGTGCACAGTAATGAGGATGTCCCTGTTTTGAACAGTGGGAAAAACCACCTCAGTGGTGGACATTGGTGAGGAGGCCCCTGTGGTGGACATTGAGTAAACATCCCTGTGGTGTACAGTGGGGTTTACGTCTCTGTGGTAAATGGGGAAAAGATGTCACAGTGGAAGACATTTTGGAGGATGTCCCTGTGGTGGACAGTGGGAAGGACGTCCCCTTGATGGACATCCGGAAGGATGTCCCTGTTGTAGACAGTGGTGAGGACGCCCCTGTTTTGGACAGTGGAGAGAATGTCAATGTATTGGACAGTTTGAAAAACGTCCTTGTGGTGGACTGTGGGAAAGACATCCCTTTGGTGGACATTGGTGAACATGTCCCTGTGGTGGACAGTGGTGAGGACATTTTTGTGGTGCACAGGAAAATGTCCCTTTAGTGTTCTGTCACAAGAATGTCCCTGTTTTGGAGAGTGCAGAGGACATCTGTGGGGTGGACAGTGGTGAGGAAGACTCGGGTGTGCACAGGAAGATGTCCCTGTGGTACACATTCGTGAGGATGTTTTTGTTGTGCACAGGAGGAGGTCTCTGTGTTGCACAGTGAAGAGGATGTCCCTGTGGTGAACAGTGGGAAGGACACCCCTATGGTGGACATTGTTGAGGATGCCCCTGTGGTAGACAGTCTTTGTGGTAGACAGGGGGAGGATGTTCCTATGGTTAAGAGTGCTGAGGACAACTCTGTGTTGGACATTGGTGAGAACATCCCTGTGGTGGACAGTGGGCAGGATTTCCCTGTGGCTGACAGAGTGTAGGATGTCTCTTTGGTGGACAGCGGGGAGGAGGTTTCTCTGGTGGACAGTGGGAAGGATGTCTCTGTGGTGGACAATGAGGAGGATGTCCCTGTGGTAGACAGTGGAAAAAATATCACTGTGGTGGACAGTAGAGAGGACCACCCTCTGTTGGACATTGGGAAGGACATTTAGTTGTGGACAGTGGAAAGGACGTTTCTATTGTATACATAGGGAAGGAGCTCCTTGTGGTGAACAGTGGGAAGTATATCCCTCTGGTCGACAGTTGGGAGAACATCCCTCTGGTGGACAGTGGGAAAAACATCTCTGTGGTGGACAGTTTGGATGATGTCCCTGTGATGGACAGGCAGAAGGATGTCCCTGTTGTGAACAGTGGTGTTGTGGTAAATCTCTGACCCAAACACGTCCGGTCAAGGAAATCACAACTCAGTATTTATGATTGTAAACTGTAAGCCTTGGATTCAGCAGATTTATCATTGTACTACTCTATTGCCCAGCTATGAGATCCCTTAAAACCTGTGGTTTTTTAAGCCAAATTCTTCTTCTCCTCCTTGTCCTTCCACCAACAGCTCCAATGGATCCTCTCGCTCTCCGTTCTCCTTTCTCTCTCCTCTCCCACGGTAACTCCTCTTCTCCCTCCTCCTCTTCCGAATTTTCCTCTTTTTCTCCATCTCCAATTCTACTGCCCAATCACTTGCTCTAGCTTTTATTTTACAAATTCAATTGGACAGAAAGATCACAAGTTTCACTCCTCCTCTGCAGCCCCTCCCAGGAGTGGAAATACCATGAAAACAAAAGGCTGGGGCTATCCACAACACAGTGGTAAGGACATTTCTGTGGTGTACCGGAGAACGTCCCTTTGTTGGACCGTGGGAAGGATGTCCCTGTTTTGGAAAGTGCAGAGGACATCTCTGGGGTGGACAGTGGTGAGGACATCGCTGGTGAGCAGTGGAAGATGTCCCTGTGGTTCACAGTCATGAGGTCTAACCTCTTGTGCACAGGAGGATGTGCCTGTGGTGCACAGTGGGGAGGATGTCCCTATTTTGAACACTGGGAAAAACACCCCTGTGGTGGACATTGGTGAGGATGCCCCTGTGGGGGACAGTGGGGAAACATCCCTGTGGTGGACAATGGGGTGGATGTCTTTGTGGTAGATGGGGGAAGGATGTCCCTGTGGTGAAGAGTGCTGAGGACAACTCTGTTGGACATTGGTGAGGACATCCCTGTGGTGGACACGGGGCAGGATGTCCCTGTGGCTGACAGAGTGCAGGACGTCCCTGTGGTGGACAGTGGGGAGGAGGTTTCTGTGGTGGAAAATGAGAAGGACTTTCTTGTGGTGGACAGTGAAGAGGACATCCCTGTGATGTGTTGGGCCTAACACGAGGTCTACTCTCCATTCTACATTCACCCTTCAGTCACATACACAGGTGGACGGCGTGAACAGGCCCTAGAGAGATTTACATACTAATGAGGTACCTGAAGGCCAGAGGTGGAGATGATTAAACATTCCTCCCCAGCCCTTCCCCCTTCTCCCCTCCCCCTTTTAACTCAGGTCGATCCTGGGTTTGATGGGGTATGCATCAGATCCATCCACCATCCGCCATGTGAATAAAACATGGAAACCCAAGGACTTCCTCGTGTGTTGGGGCAGTGCTGCTATGAGGAACCGTGAGGAGCCGGGGAGAGGCTTTTAGTTAATGAGCAGCCAGGCCCAACTTCCAGCTGGAGGAACCCAGAGCATTCCCAGCCAACTACCCACAGCATGGCGGGAGGAACCCTGGGGATCCCCAGCCTTATTTTTCCCCTACAGTAGTGGACATTGGAAAGGACATCACAGCAGTGGACAGTAGAGAGGACCTCCCTGTTGTGGACAGTGGGAAGGATGTCCCTGATGTGGACAGTGGGAAGGACGTCCCTGTTGTGGACATTGGGAAGGACCTAATTCCACATTGTGGTGGAATGTGGGAAGGACTGTGAGGAAATTTTCCCTGTGGTGGACAGTGGGGAGGACTTTTCTGTGGTGTATAGTGGGGAGGACCTCCCTGTGGTGGACAGTGGAGAGAATGTCTCTGTGGTGCACATTTTGTAGGATGTAACTCTGATGGACAGTGGGGAAGGAGGGTCTGTGGTGGACAGTTGGAAGGATATCCTTGTGGTAGACAGTGAGGAGGACCTCCCTTTGGTTGAGAGTGGGAAGGATGTCCTCATTGTGGACAGTGGAGAAGAACTTACTGTGGTGGACAGTGGGAACGTGCACTACAGGGACATCTTCTGGTGCACACCAAAGACGTGCCCACTACTGTCCACCCCAGAGACATCCTCTGCACTCTCCAAAACAGAGACATCCTTCCCACTGTTCCCTAAAGGGATGTTTTCCTGTGCAAAACAGAAGCGTCCTTACAACTGTCCACCACAGGGATGTCCTCACCACTGTCCAGCACAGGAACATCCTTACCACTGTCCATCACATAGAGGTCCTCCACACTGTCCACAACAGGAACTTCATTCTGCCTGTCCACCACAGGGATGTCCTCCCCACTGTCCACCAAAAAGACATCCTTCCCAGTGTCTACCACAGGAATGTCATCATAACAGTCCAACACAGAGAATTCCTCTTTACTGTCCACCACAGAGATTTCCTTCCCACTGTTCACCACACGGATGTCCTCCCAACTGTCCACCAAAGGGACATCCTTCCCACTGTCCACAACAAAGATGTTCTCTCCACTGTCCACCACAGAGACATCGTTCCCACTGTACACCACAGGGACGTCCTATACACTGTCCACCCCAGAGAGGTTTTTTAAACTGTTCACCAAAGAAAAGTCATCCCCACTGTCCACCACAGAGATGTCCTCCCCACTGTCAATAAAACGAACGCACTACCAACTGTCCACCACAAAGAAGTCCTTCCCACTGTCCACCAAAGGAACGTCCTTCTTACTGTCCACCACAGGGACTTTGCCAATTGTCCACCAGAGGGACATCCTCCCCACTGTTCACCACAGGCACGTCCTTCCCATGGTCCACCACAGAAACATCCTCCCCACTGTCCACAACTGTGAGGTCCATCTCACTGTCCACAACAGGGACATCCTCCTGTGTACAACAAGGAAGTCCTTACCACTGTCTACCACAGGGTCGTTCTCCCCAATATCCAGCACAGTGACATCCTTCCCACTGTTCACCCCAGTGACATCCTTTTCACTGTCCTCCACAGGAAGGTCCTCTCCACTGTCCAGCACAAGGATGTCCTTTATACTGTCCGCCACAAAAACATCTCATCACTGTCCAGCACAGAGAAATCCTTCCCACTGTCCACCACCAAAACTTTTCCCCACTGTCCAAAACAGGGACATCCACCCCACTGTCCATCACAGGGACATCCTTTGCATTGTCTACAACAGGGAGGTCTTCCCCACTGTCCACCACAGGGATGTCCTCCCCACTGTCCATCACAGGTATGTCTTTTCTACTATCCACCTTAAGGATGTCCTCCCAACTGTCAACCACAGGGACATCCTTCACACTGTCCACCACAGGACATCCTTCTGTGCACAACAAGGATGTCCCCACCACTGTGAACTACACTGACATCCTTTTTACTGTCTACCACAGGGACATCCTCCCCACTGTTGAACGCAGAGATGTCCTCCCCGCTTTCCAACACAGGGACGTCTTTCACATTGTCCACCACAGTGAGGTCCTCTCCAATGTCCACCATAGTGACGTCCTCCCCACTGTTTACCAAAGGGACGTTCTTCCCAATGTCCAGCATAGGAAGTTCCTCTCCCCTGGACACCACAGGGACGTCCTTTTTACTGTCCTCCACAGAAACATCTCATCACTGTCCACCACAGGGACGTCTTTCCCACTGTACTCCACAAAGATATCCTCTCCACTCTCCACCACAGGAATGTCCTTCACATGGCTCACCACAGAAATGTCCTGCCCACTGTCTACCACAGGGATGTCCTACCAACTGTCAACTATAGTGAGCTTTTCCACACAGTCAACCACAGAAATATCCTCCCCACTGTCCACCACAAGGATGTCTTTCCCACTGTTCCCCATAGCGTCGTCCTTCACACGCTCCACCACAAAAATGTCCTAATCACTGTCCACCACAGGGATTTCATTCCCATTTTCCACCACACACAGTTCCTCCCCACTATCCACCACAGGGATGTCCTTCCCACTGTCCACCACAGAAACGTCCTCTCCCTATTCAAAAAAAGATGTCCTTCCAACTGTCCACCACAGGGACATTCTTCCCACTGTCTACCATAAAGAGGTCCTCGACACTGTCCACCACAGAAACATCCTCCCTGCTGTCCCCCACAGGGACATCCTTCCCATTGTCCACCAAAGTGACTTTCTTCCCACTGTCCACCACAAGACATCCTTCCCGCTGTCCACAACAGAAACGTCGTTTGCACTATGCACCACAGAGAGGTCCTACCCACTGTCCACTACAGGGACATCTTACCCATTGTCCACCACAGGGAGTTCCTCTGCACTGTCCAACACAGGGACATCCTCCCCTCTCTTCCCCACAAGTATGTTCTTCCCACTGTCTACCAATGAGATGTCCTTCCCACTGTCTTCCACAGGGACGACCTACCAACTGTGCACCACATGGACATCCTACCCACTGTCCACCACATGGACCTCCTTCCCACTTTCCACAACAGAGATGTACTCCCCACTGTCCACTCAGGCACATCCTTCCCACTGTCCACCACAGAAATGTCCTCCCCACAGTCCACCACAGAGATGTCCTTCCCACATTCCACCAAAGGTGCGTCCTTCACACAGTCCTCAACTGGGACATTCTCCCAACAGTCCATTACCCTCCCCAGTATCCACCAAAGTGAAGTTTTTCCCACTATTCACCACAGGCACATCCTCACAACTCTGCTCCAAAAAAATCCTCCAGTGCACAACAGGGCTGTCCTTACCTTTGTGCACAACAGGGATATCCTCCAGTGCACACTGGGAACATCCTCACCACTGTCCACACCAGGGATGTTCTAAGCACTCGGCATGACAGGGAAATCCTTATCACTGTCCACACAAGGACTTCCTTCCAACTGTCCACCACAAAGACCTCCTTTCCACTGTCCACGACATGAACGTCCATCAAACTGTCCACAACAGGAATAACCCCCCCACTGTCAACCACAAGGGATGTCCTAACCGCTGTCCACTACAGGGAGGTCCTCTCCACTGTCCACCACATAAAGGTCCTGCCTATGTCCACCACAGAATCATCCTTCCCACTGTCTACTAAAGGGATTTCCTCCCCACTGTCCACCACAGGGACGTCCTTCCAACTGTCCACCACAGGGACATCCTTCCCACTGTCCTAAACTGTTACATTTTTCCCACTGTCCACCTCAGAGATGTTCTTTCCACTGTCCACCACAGGGACATCCTTAGCACTGTCCAACACATGAAGGTCCTCTACACTGTTCACCACAGCGATGTCCTTTCCACTGTCCACCACAGAAAAGTCATCATCTCTGTGAACCACAGGGACCTTTTGACCACTGTCCACCACAGTGAGGTCCTTCCCTCTGACCACCACAATTTGATGTCCTTCAAATTGTCCACCACAGAAACGTCTTCCCCACTGTCCAAACCAGGGACATCCTCACCATGTCCACCACAGGGACATCCTTTTCACTGTCTACCACAGGGAGGTCCTCACCACTGTCCACCACAGGGACATCCTCTCAACTGTACACCATAGGGACATCCACCCCAATATCGACAACAGGGATGTCGTAACCACTGTCAACAACAGGGACTTCCTCCTCTCTGTCCACCACAGAGACGTCCTCACCACTGTGTACCACAGGGACATCCTGCTGTGCACAAGAGTGACCTCCTCACCACTGTGCACTACAGGGTCATCATTTCCACAGTTCACCACTGGGATGTCCACCTCACTGTCCACTGCAGAGAGATCCTTCTCACTGTCCAACATAGGGACATACTTCCCCCTGTCCACCACAGGGAGGTCCTCTCCACTGTCTACCACAGGGACGTGTTTTCCAGTGTCCAAAAAAGGAAAGTCCTCTCCACTGTCCAACACAGGTACATGCTTTTTATTGTTCACCACAGAAATGTGTCATCACTGTCCACCACAGGGACATCTTTTCCACTGTCCTCCACAGAGAGATTTTCCCCATTCTCCACAACAGGGTTGTCCTTCCCACTGTCCACCACAAGGACATCCTACCAACTGTCCACCAGAGGGACGTCCTTCAAACTGTCCACCACGGAAACGTCCTCCCCACTCTCCATAACTGAGAGGTCCATCACACTTTCCATCACAGTGATGTCTTCACCACAGTCCACCAACCGGATGTCCTACCCACTGTTCACCAGAGGGAGGTCCTCCTCACTGTCCATGACAGGAACATCCTCCTGTGTACCACAAGGACATTCTTACCACTGTACACCACAGGGTCGTCCTCACCAATGTCCAGCACAGTGAAGTCCTTCCCACTGTTCACCACAGTGACGTCCTTCCCACTGTCCACTACACGAAGGTTCTCTCCACTGTCCACCACAGAAACACCTTTTACTCTCCACCACAGAAACGTCTCATCAATGTCCACAACAGAAACGTCTTTCACACTGTCCTCCACAGAGAGATCCTCCCCACTCTCCAAAACAGGGATGTCCTCCCCACTGTCAACCAGAGAGACGTCCTAACTACTGTCTGCCACAGGGAGGTCCTCTCCACTATCCAGCACAGGGACGTCCTCCACACTGTCCATTACAGGGACATGCTTCCCACTGTTCACCACAGAAACATCCTTCCCACTGTTCACTAAAGGGACATCCTCTCCAATGTGCACCACAGGACATACTTCTGTTCAAAAGAGTGACTTCCTCACCACTGTGTACCACAGGGACATCCTCCTGTGCACAACAGGGATGTACTCACCACTGTGAACTACACGGACATTCCACTGTCTACCACAGGGTTGTCCTATTCACTGTCCACTGCAGAGAGGTCTTCCCCACTCTCCACCACAGGGACGTCCTTCCCACTGTTCACCATAGGGACGTCCTCCCAACTGTCCACCACAGGGACATCCTTCCCATTTTCACAACAGAGACATCCTCCGCACTGTCCTCTCAGGGACGGTCTTCCCACTGTCCACCACAGAGAGGTCCTTCCCACTGTCCACCACAGAGATATCCAAACCACTGTTCACCACAGGGACATCCTTCCCACTGTCCACCCCAGGGAGGTCCTCTCAACTGTCCACAACAGGGGTGTCATCCCCACTGTCCAACACAGTGATATCCTTCCCACTGTCCACCAAGGAATGTCCTTCCCACTTTCCACCACAGAAATGTCCTTACAACTGTCCACCAGAGGGACATCCACCCTACACTACACCACAGGTATGTGCTTAACACTGTCTGCCACATGGATGTCCTCCCAACTATCCACCACAGGACATCCTCCCCACTGTCCACAACAGTGATGTCCTTCCCACTGTCCATAATAAGGAGGTCCTCTCCAATGTACAACGCAAGGATGTCTTCTCCGCTTTCAACCACAGTGTGGGAAGCAGCTTCCCACACCACAGAAATGTCATCATCACTCTCTACCACAGGAAACTTTTACCCACTGTCAACCAAAGAGAGGTTCTTCCTGCTGACAACCACAGGGACAGCCTCCAAACTGTCCCCCACAGAAATGTCCTCCCCACTCTGCAAAACAGGGTCGTCCTCCCCACTCTCCACCACAGGGAAGTCCTTCGAACTGTCTACAACAGGGAGGTCATCACCATTGTCTACCACAGGGACATCCTACCCACTGTCCACCAGTAGGACATCCTTCCCACTGTCCACAGTAGAAACGTCTTTCCCATGGTCCACCACAGAGATGTACTCCCAAATGTCCACCACAGGGACATCCTCCCCACTGTCCACCACAATGACATCCTTCCCGCTGTCCACAACAGGCACATTTTTCCACTGTCCACCACAGAGACATCCTCCCCACTGTGCACCACAAGGACATTCTCCTGTGCACAAGAGGGATGTCCTCAACACAGTGCACTACAGGGACATCCTTTGCACTGTCCACAACAGGGATGTCCTCCCCATTGTACACTGCAGAGTGGCCCTCCCTGCTGTCAACCACAGGGACATCCTTCTTATTGTCCACCAGAGTGAGATTCTATGCACAGTCCACCCCAGGGATGTCCTCCCCACTGTCTACCACAGAAACATCCTGCCCACTGTCCACCACAGGGACATCCTTCCCTCTTTAAACCACAGGGTCATTTTTCTCACTGTCCACCACAGGTACATCCTCCCCACTGTCCATTAGAGGGAGGTCGTCCCCACTACAGGGTGTGTTGGTCAGTGGGGCGGATGCTCCTGTGGTGGACAATGGGAAGGACTGCCTCATGGTGAACTGTAGGGAGGATATTTCTGTGTTGGACTGTTGGAAGTATGTCCCTGTTCACTACAGGGACGTCCTTCTGTGTACTACAAGGTGTTCTTTCACACAGTGTTGGACAATGGGGTCGATATCTTTGTGGTGGTCAGTGGGGAGGATGCTCCTGTGGTGGACAATGGGGAGGAAATCCCAGTGGTGAACCATGGAAAGCAGGTCCCATTGGCGGACAGTTGGAAGGATGTCCCTGTGGTAGACAGTGGGGAGGAGGTCTTTTTGATTGACAGTGGAAAGGATTCTATTGTGGTGGACAGTGGGGGGATATCACTGTGGTTGACAGTGGGATCATGTCCCTGTGGTTGGCAGTGTGGAGAACCTCCTTTTGATGTACAGTGTGGAGGCCGTACCTCTGTTGGACAGTTGGTAAGGTAGCCCTGTGGTGGACAGTGGGGAAGATATCCCTGTGTTGGACAGTAGAGAGGACGTCCCTGTGGTGGTCAGTGGGGAGGATGCTACTGTGGTGGACAATGGGAAGGACGGCCCCATGGTGAACAGTAGGGAGGACATTTCTGTGTTGGACTGTTGGAAGTATGTCCCTGTAGTGGAAAGAGAAAAGGAGGTCCCTGTGGTGGACAGTGGGAAGGATTTCATTGTGGTGGACAGTGCGCAGGAGGTTCCTATAGTGGACAGTGGGGAGAACAACCCTCTGGTGAACAGTGGGGAGATTGGTTCTGTGGTGGACAGTGGAGGGGACATTCCTACGGTAGACAGTGGGTAGGCTCTCACTGTGTTAGACAGTGGGGAAGAGGTCCCTGAGGTAAACTGTTGGAGGGAATGTCCCTGTTGTGGAAAGTGGGAAGAATTTCACTATACTGGACACTGGGGAGGACGTCTTTGAGAATAGTGGATGGGACATTCCTGTGGTGCACAGGAGGACAACCTTGTGGTGGAGAGTGGGAAAGATGTCCCTGTGGTGGATAGTGCAGATGACATCTGTGTGGTGGACAGTGGTGAGGACGTCCCTGTTGTGCACAGGAGCATGTCTCTGTGGTGCAGAGTGGGGAGGATGTCACAGTGGTCAACAGTGAGAAGGACGTTCCTGTGGTGAACAGTGGGGAAGATGCCCTTGTGGTGGACAATTGTAAGGACATCCTTGTGGTATACAGGAGGATTTACTTTTGGTGGACAGTGGGGAAAACATCCCTGTGGTGGACAGTATTGTGGACGTCTCTGTGTTGGCTGGTGGGAAGAATGTACCTGTGCTGGACAGTGGGGAGGACAACCCTTTGTTGGACAGTGTGAAGGATGTCACTGTGGTGGACATTGGGGATGACATCTCTGTTGTGGAGAATGGGGAAGATGTCCCTGTGGTGGACAGTGGGGAGGACATTCCTTTGGTGGACAGTGGGAAGTATGATCCCGTGGTGGACATTGGGGATGACATCTCTGTTGTGGAAAGTGGGTGGACGTCCCTGTGGTGGTCAGTGGGGAGGACACCTCTGTGGTGTACAGTGGGTAGGAAACGCTGTGGTATACAGGATTAAGTTCTCGTGGTTAACAGTGTGGGACATGTCACTGTGGTGGACAGTGACAAAAACGTCCTGTGTTGGTCTAAAGAAATGACACGTCTGTGGAGGAAATTGGGTAGGACATCTTTGTGGTGCACAGTGGAGAGGACATATTTGTGGTGGACAGTTTGAAGGATGACTCTGTGGTGGAAATTAAGGAGGACATACCTGTATAAATACCAATGGAGAGAAGCATGTGTACTACATGACTTAAAACAACTATTAGAGAGCTGAAAACACTAAGTGCATGTTACTTTTGCAGTTTGAGTTAAGATATATTCTTTGATTTTGGTATAAACACTGTATTAGCCGGCCAAGCATTGTTCTTTTTTTTTTGTATTCTATGTACAAATAAGTACCTGTATTGCAGCTAAAACACATGATACAATGTAAGTCAGTTCCCATCTGTAAAAATACCAAAGGAGAAAAGCATGTGTACTACCTGAGTTAAAGGCAACAATTAGAATGCTGAAAACACTAAATGCATGTTACTTGTGCAGTTTGAGTTAAGACATGTTCTTTTGATTTTGGTATAAACACTATATGAGCCGGCCATGCATTGTTATTTTTTTATGTATACTATGTACAAATAAGTACCTGTATTGTAGCTAAAACACAAGATACAATGTAAGGCAGTTCCTGACTGTAAAAGTACCCAAGGAGAAAAGCCTGTGACTATGTGAATTAAGGACAATTTTAGAGAGCTGAAAACACTAAACGCATATTACTTGTGCAGTTTGAGTCAAGATGTGTTCTTTGACTTTGGTATAAACACTGTATTAGCCGGTCATGCATTGTCCCTTTGGTGGACAGTGGGAAGGACATTAATGTTGTGGACAGTGGGTATGAAGTCCCTGTGGTGGAGAGTGGGGAGGATGTCACTGTGGTGGACAGTTAGGTGGATGTCCCTGAGTGGACAGTAAGGAAGATGTCCCTGAGTGGATAGTAAGGAAAACTTCCATGTTGAGCACATTGAGGAAGATGTCCTGGTGGTTGAGAGTGAGGAAGATGTCCCTGTGGTGGACAGTGGAGAGGACATCCCTATTGTAAACAGTGAGGAGAACTTCCTTGTGGTGGACAGTAGAAAGGACATCCCTGTGGTGGACAGTGTGGAGTACATCTTTGTGGTCCACAGGAAGACATCCCTGTGGTGGACAGAGAGGAAGATTTCAGTGAGTGGACAGTGTGGAGAATGTCCCTGTGTGATCGATATTGGGGAAAACTTTCCTCTGTTAAAAAGTGCAGAGAAAATCACTGTGGAGGACAGTAGGGAGGATGACCCTGTGGTAGACAGTGGGGAGGATGTCCATGTGGTACACAGGAGGACAACACAGTGTTGGACAGTGGGGAGGACACTGCTGTGGTGGACAATGGGGAGGATGTATTTGTGGTGAACAGTGAGGAGGACATTTTTGTCATGGACAGTGATGAGAACATCCTTGTTCTTGTCAGTGGGGAGGATGCCATTTTGGTGGACAATGGGGAGGACATCATTGTGGTGGACAGTTGAAAGGATGTTTCTTTGATGGACAGTTGGAAGTATGTCCCTGTGGTGGACAGTGGGGAGAAGGTCCCTTGGTGGACAGTGGGGAAGATTTCACTGTGTTTGACAGTGCGGAGGATGTCCCTGTGTTGTACAGTGGGTTCGACATCCCTGTTGTCAACAGTGGGGAGGATGTCCTCGTAATGGGCAGTTTGGAGGACGTCCCTTTTGTGTACACTGGGGAGACTGTACGTGTGTTGTACAGTGGGGAAGATATTCCTGTGGTGGACAGTAAAGTGTACGTCCCTGTGGTGCCCAGTGGAGAGGACATCCCTGTGGTGGAAAGTGGGTAGGATATCACTGTGGTGGACAATGAGGAGGACATCCCGGTGGTGGCCAGTGGAGATGACATCTCTGTGGTGGACAGTGAGAAGCACATCCCTGTGGTGCACAGTAGAGAGGATGTTCCTGTGGTGGACTGTGGGGAGAACCTCCCTGTGGTGCACAGGAGGACGCCACAGTATTGGACAGTGGGGTGGACATCCCTGTGGTAGACAGTGCCAGGATGTCCTGTGGTGCACAGGATGATGTCTTTGTGGTGCACAGTGGCAAGGATGTCCATGTGGTGAACAATGGGGAGCAAGACACTATGGTGGACAGTGGTAAGGATGGCCTTGTTGTACACAGGAAAATGTCCACAGTGGGGAAGATATATCTGTCATGGACAGTGGGGAGGATGTATCTGTGGCAGCAAGTGGGAAGTACATCACTGTGGTGGATAGTGAGGGGGATGTCTCTGTTTTGGACATTGGGGAGGAGGTCCCTGTGGTGGTCAGAGGGGATAACATCCCTGTGGTACAAGGGGGACCTTGTTCTCTGTTGTGGTCAGTAAGGAGGATGTCTCTGTCATTGACAGTGGGGAGGATGTTCAGGTGGTGGACAGTGTAGAGGACTTCTTGTGGTGGTGACCAGTGGAGAGAAATTCTCTGTGTTGTACAGTGAGGAGGATGTCCCTGTGGTGGACAGTGTAATGGATGTCATGTGGTAGAAAGTGGTGAGGACATCTCTGTGGTGGACAGTGGGGAGGACTTCCTTGTGGTGCATCTGAGGACATACCTGTGGGGGACAGTGGTGAGGACACCTCTGTGATTGACAGTGAGGAGGATGTACCTGTGGTGGACAGTGGGGAGGACTTTTTAGTGGTGGACAATGGAGAGGATATCCCTGTGGAGGAAAGTGGGGAGGATATCACTTTGGTTGAGTGTGGGGACAGCATCACTGTGGTGGACAGTGAGAAGGACATTCCTGTGGTGCTCAGTAGGGTGGATGTTCCTGTGGTGGACTGTGAAAAGCACCTCCCTGTGGTTCACAGGAGGATGACACAGTGTTGGACAGTGGGAGGACATCCCTGTGTTAAACAGTGGGGAGAATGCACTTGTGGAGATTAGTGGGCAGGACATCTTTGTCTTGCACAGTGTAGAGGATGTGCTTTTGGTGGTCAGAGGGTAGTATGCCCCTGTGTTGTACAGTGGGGAGGACGTTTCTGTGGTGGACAGTGGAGAGGACATTTCTGTGGTGGACAGTGTGGAGGATACCACTGTGATGGACAGTGGGACAGGCATTTCTTTGGTGGATAGTGAAAAGGATGTTTCTGTGGTGGACAGTGGAAAGGACGTACCTGTGCTGAAAAGTGGGGAGGACATCCCTGTTGTGGACAGTGGAAAGGACATCTGTGGGGGACAGTGGGGAGGACATTGCTGTTGGCCCCAGAAGGACATCGCTGTGGTTGACCATGGGGAGGTCATCCCTATGGTCGACAGTGGGAAGGATGATCCTGTGGTGGATAGAGCACACGAGGATGACACTGTGGTGGACAGTGAGGAGTACATCCCAGTGGTGGACAGTAAGGAGGATGTTCCTGTGGTGAACTGTGGAAAAGACATCACTGTCTTGGACAGTGTAGAGGACAACCCTGTGGTGGAGAGTGGGGAGAATATCACTGTTGTGGACAGGGGGGGATGCCCCTTTGTTGGACAGTAGGGAGGATGTCCCCGTGGTGGACAGTGGATAGGACATCTCTGTGGTGGGCAGTGAGAAGGACGTACCTGTGGTCATCCCTGGGGAGGATGTCCCTGTGGTGGACAGTGAAAAGGAGCTCCTTGCGGTGGACTGTGGTTAGGATATTTTTGTGGTGGGCAGTGGGGAGGACATCCCTGTGGTGGAAAGTAGGGAGGACAATTCTGTGGTGGAAAGTGGTTAGGATATCTCTGTTTTGGGTAGTGGAGAGGAAGTCCCTGTGGTGAACAGTGGAAAGGAAATCACTGTTGTGGACAGTGGGGAGGAAGTCCTTGTGGTGGGAAGTTCAGAGGACCTCCCTGTGGTGGACAGTGTGGAGAACGTCACTCTCGTGGACAGTGCAGAGGACATCTCTGTGGTAGACATTGCAAAGATGTCCTGTGATGCACAGTAGGATATCCTTGTGGTGCTCAGTGGTGAGGATGTTTATGTTGTGGACATTGGGGATCAATACCCTAATGTGGACATTGGGGAGGATACACCTGTGGTGGACAGTAATAAGGACATCACTGCTGTACACAGGAGGACTTCCCTGTGGTGGAAAGTGTGGAGGATATACCTGTGGTAAACAGTGGGGAGAATGTCTCTGTGGTGGATAGTGGGAAGAACATATCTGTGGTGGAAAGTGGAAAGGACATCCCTTTGTCAGACAGTGGGAAGTACATCCATGTGGTGGACTCTGGTGAGGATATCTCTGTTTTGGACAGTGGAGAGTTCGTCCCTTTGTTGGACAGTGGGGAGGATTTCCCTGTGGTAGACTGTGGAAAAGATGTCCCAGTGGTGGAGTGTGGGGAGGGCATCTCTGTGGTGGACAGAGGAAAAGACATCCTTGTCTTGCACAGTAGGAATTCCCTGATTTGGACAGTGGTGAAGACATCTCTGTGATGAACAATGAGGAGGATGTACCTGTGGTCGACTGTGGAGAGGACATACCTGTGGAGGACAATGGGGAACACATCCCTAAAATGGACATTGGGGAGGACTTTCATGTGGTGAAAAGTGGGGTTGATGTCTCTGTGGTACACAGAAGAACATTCCTGTGGTGGACAGTGGGGAGAATTTCTCTGTGGTGGACAGAGGGAGGACATCCCTGTGGTGGGAGGAATGAGGACATCCCTCTGGTGGACAGTGGGGAGGACATAACCATGATGGACGGTGTGGAGGATTTCACTGTGCTGGAAAGTGGCAAGTATGTTCCTCTGGTGGACACTGGGAGGATACCCCTGGGTAGTCAGTGGAGAGGACATCTCTGTGGGGTACAGTGAGGGGGACATCCTTGTGTTGGACACTGGGGAGATTGTCCCTGTGGTGGACAGTGGGGAGGACATCCCTGTGGTGCACAGAAGGACAACACTGAGTTGGATAGTGGGGAAGATGTAACTGTAGTGGATAGTGGGCAGGATGTCCCTGTGTTGTACAGTTGAGAGGACATTTTGTCTTGGACAGTGAGGAGGACTTCCTTGTGGAGGTCAGTGAGGAGGATGCCTGTGTGGTGGACAGTCGAGAGGATATTTCTGTGGTGGACAGTGGGGAGGATGTCCCTATGGTGAACAGTAGGGTGTACATTTCTGTGTTGGACAGTGAGAAAGCCTTCAATTTGGTAGACAGTGCAGAGGATGTTCCTATCGTGGACAGTGGGGAGGACTTCCCAGTGGTGAACAGTGGGGAGAACATTTCTGTGGTAAACAGTTGAGTGGATGTCTTTGTGATACACAGGAAGATGTCCCTGTGGTGTCCAGTGTGGAGAATGTCCTTGTGGTAGTAAGTGGGAAGGATATCCCTGTGGTGGACAGAGAGGAGGTCATCCCTTTGGTGCACATGAGGATGACACTGTGGTGAACAATGTGGAGCACTTCTCTGTGGTGGACAGTGGGATGGATGATTTTGTGATAAACAGTGGAGCAGACATTTTGGTGGTGGTCAGTGGGGAGGACGCCATTGTGATGGACAGTGGAAAGGACATTTTTGGTAGACAATAGGGAGGATGTTTGTGTGGTGTACAGTGGGGAGGATATATCTGTGCTGGAACATGGGGAAGATGCCCCTTTTGTTGACTGTGGAAAAGACATCTATTGGGGATATTGGGTGGAGGTTACTATGGGGCACAGGAGTGTGTCCCTGTGGTAGAGAGTGGTTAGGATGTCTCTGTGGTGAACAATGGGGAGGATATCACTGTGGTGGACAGTGAGGTGGGTCTACCTTAGGTAAACAATGCAGAGGACTTCCCTCTGGTAGACAGGGAAAAGGAAGTACCTGTGGTGGACACTTGGAAGGATGTCCCTGTGGTGGACAGTGTGGAGGACTTCCCTTTTGTGGACAGTGAGGATAAAATCTATGTGGTGGATGATTTGAGTGTGGTGGACAGTGAAGATGATGTTCTTGTGGTGGACAATGGGGAGCACTTTCCTGTGGTTCACAGGATGTTGTCCCTGTGGTGGATAATAAGGAGGATGTCCTTGTGGTAGACATTGCTTAGGACATCTTCGTCATTGATGTGAGGAGGACATCCCTGTGGTAGACAGTGGGGAGGACATACTTGTGGTGTTTTGGTGGACAGTGTGGCAGATGTCTCTGTGGTGGACAGTGGGGAGGATGTTCCTAGGGTGGAGAGTGGGGAGGATTTTTGTGTGGTGGATAGTGGGGAGAATTTCCCTTTTTTAGTCAGAGTTGAGAACGTCCATGTGGGTTTCAGTGGGGAGGATGTTCCTAAGATGGAGAGTGGGGAGGACTTCCCTGTGGTGGATAGTGTAAAGGACATTCCCTGTGCTGGACAGTGAGGAGGAAGTACCTTTGGTTGATAGTAGGTTGGATTTCCCTGTGGTGGACCGTGGGAAGGAAGGGCCTGTGGTGGACAGTGAAGAGGAGTCCCTGTGGTGGATAATGGGTGTTGAGTTTTTTGTGGTGCACTTGAGAATGTCCCTGGGCTGGACAGTGTGGTGGACATCCCTGTAGTGGACAGTGAGAAGGACATACCTGTGGAGGGCATTGGGAGGATGTTTCTGTGGTGGACAGTGGGGATGACTTCATTTTGGTAAACACTGGTGAGGATATTCCTTTGGTGAACAGTGAGGTGAGTGTCCCTTGGGTAATCAGTGTGAAGTACTTCCCTCTGGTAAACAGTGAGGAGGACGTCCCTGTGGTACAGAGTTGGGAAAATTTCCCTCTGGTAGACAGTGAAAAAAATCTCTGTGGTGGACAGTGTGGAGGATTTAAGTGTTGTGGACAGTGGGGAGGATGTTCCTGTATGGCACAGGAGGACATGCCTGTGGTGAACGATAAGGAGGATGTCTCTGTGGTGGACGGTGCAGAGGATTTCAGTGTGGTGGACAGTGGGGAGGATGTTCCAGTATCGCACAGGAGGACATCCCTGTGGTGCACAATAAAGTGGAAGTCCCTGTGGTGGACAGTGCAGAGGATATCTCTGTGGTGGACAGTGAGGAGGACATCTCTGACTTGGTAAGTGTGGAGGTCTTCCTTGTGGTGGTAAGTGGGAAGGACATGCCTGTGGTGGATATGAGAGAGGAAGTCCCTGTGGAACACAGGAGTATGTCCCTGTGGTGGACAGTGTGTAGGATGTCCCTGTGGTTTACAGTGTGGAGGATATCTCTGTGGTGTACAGTAGGGAGTACATAACTTTGGTGGACTGTGTGGAGGATGTTTCTGTGATGGACAGTGTGGAGGATTTCCCTGTGGTGGTCAATGGCAAGAATGCCTCTGTGGAGGAAAGGGGGAGGATTTCTCTGTGGTACACAGGAGGACCTCATTGTGGTTGACAGTGGTGAGGATGCCTTTGTGTAAGACAGTTGAAAGGACGTCTGTGTGGTGGAGAGTGAGAATATGTCCATCTGGTGGACTGTCAAAAAATATCCCTGTGGTGTACTGTGGAAAGGACGTCCCCATAGTGGACAGTAAGGAGGATATCTTTGTGGTGGAGTTTTGGGAGGAAATCACTGTAGTGGACAGTGGGGAGGACATTTTTGTAGTGTGCAGGAAGGCATACCTGTGGTGGACAGTGATGAGGAAATCTCTGTGGTGAATATCTGAAAGGACAACCCTGTGGTGGACAATGGGGAGGATGTTCCTGTGGTGAAAAGTGAGGAGGACATACATGTATAAACACCAAAGGAGAAAAGCATGTGTACTACATGAGTTAAAGACAACTATTAGAGTGCAGAAAACACTAAATGTACAATAAATGTACAATACTTGTGCAGTTTGAGTTAAGATCTGTTATTTTAATTTTGGTATAAGCACTGTATTGTTCTTTGTTTTGTATACTATGTACAACTAAGTACCTGTTCTGCAGCTAAAACACATCATACAATGTAAGTCAGTTCCTGTGTGTAAAAATACCCAAGGATAAAAGCATGTGTAGTACCTGAGTTAAGGATAACTATTATAGAGCTTAAAACACTAAATGCACATTACTTGTTCAGTTTGAGTTAAGACATGTTCTTTTAATTTGGGTATAAACACTGTATTAGCTGGCAAAGCATTGTTCTTTATTATGTATACTATGTACAAATAAGTACCTGTACTGCACTTAAAAAGCATGTTACAATGGAAAGAAGTTCCTGTCTGTAAAAATAACCAAGGAGAAAAGCATGTGTAGTACATGAGTTAAAGACCACTATTAGAGAACTGAAAACACTAAATGCATGTTACTTGTGCAGTTTGAGTTAAGACATGTTATTTTAATTTGAATATAAACACTGTATTAGCTGGCAAAGCATTGTTCTTTTTTTGTATACTATGTACAAATAAGTACCTGTATTGCAGCTAAAAAGCATGTTACAATGAAAGGTAGTTCCTGTCTGTAAAAATAACCAAGGAGAAAAGCATGTGTAGTATGTGAGTTAAAGACAACTATTAGATACCTGAAAACACTAAATGCATGTTACTTGTGCAGTTTGAGTTAAGACAGGTTCTTTTAATTTTGCTATAAACACTGTATTAGCTGGTCATGCAGTGTCCCTTTGGTGGACAGTGGGAAAGACATCCCTGTGCTAGACAGTGGGTATGACATCCCTGTGATGAAATGTGGGAAGGATTTCCCTGTGGTGGACACTGTGGAAGACATCCCTGTAGTGGTCAGTAAGAAGGACGTCCCTGAGTGTACAGTGTGGAAGATTTCCGTGTTGAGGACAGTGAGAACGACATCCCTGTGGTGGACAGCAGGGAGGACCACCCTGTGGTGAACAGTTGTTGGGGTCCACACTAGCCCCTCATTGGGGTGGCCAAAATAATGTTGGGGCCCACACTAGCCCCACGTTGGGGCAGCCAAAATAATGTGGTCCACACTAGCCCCACGTTGGGGTGGCCAAAAAATGTCGCAGCCCAGGCAAAATGTTGAGGCCCGGGCCGACCCACGTTTGGGTGGCCACTGTATCCTGGCCCAAGCTGCCGCTCCGATCTGTGGGTCGGGGTTCAGCAAGAGCGAGGGTGAGGGCAGACATGAAGAATGGAGACCAGACAGGGTGTGATTCAATACCGTTTATTCTTCAGTCTCTCTTCCTCTAAGGTCTCCTTCTTTGTCTCCTCTGTCTGATGTGTCTGATTCTGTCTTCTGTGTCTCCCTAATGTCTGCTGTGTCTGTTTCTGATCTGTTCTGTCTCTGCTTTTATATGTCTCACTTCTAAGCCCCACCTCTAAGTTACACCTTTAATCATGCCCTTAGGTCTTATCTCTAAATCTGATCTCTACACTTCTAAGTCATACTCTTAAGTCACACACCTTTAATCTCACACACCTTTAATCTCAAGGTATCTAAACCAAGATTATTGGAGTGTGCTCAGCTGTTGTAGGCTATAGTAATCCAAGTCTCATGTCAGGGTATATGGCTCAAGATGGCTGCAAAGCTGATAGCCACTTTCTGCTAAAAGTCGGCCCCCAACAGACAGTGGGGATGATATCCCTGTGGTGGACTGTGGGGAGGATATCTTTGTGGTGAACAGGGGTGAGGACGTTTCTGTGTTGGACAGTGGGGAGGACGTTCTATGTTGGACAGTGGGGAGGATTTCACTGTGGTGGACTGTGGGGAGGATATCCTTGTGGTGGCCAGTAGGGAGGACATTCCTGTGGTGGACAGTGGGGAGGACGTTTTTATGGTGAACAGTGAGGAGGACATCTTTGTGGTAAACAGTGGGGAGGATTTCACTGTGGTGAACAGTGAGGTGGGTGTCCCTTAGGTAAACAGTGTGTAGGAATTCCCTCTGGTGGACACTAAGGAGGAAATCCCTGTGATGGACTGTGGGATGGATGCATCTTTGGGGGACAGAGGGGAGGATTTCATTGTTGTGGGTAGTGAAGAGGACGTCTCTTTAGTGGACAATAAAGATGACGTCCCTGTAGTGGACATTGCAGAGGACATCTCTCTTGTTGACAGTGAGGAGAATTTCCCAATGTTGGACACTGGAGAGGACATCTCTGTGGAGGACAGTGGAGAGAATGTCCCTTTGTTGGAGAGTGGGGGGATATCCCTGTGGTGGACAGTGGACAGGACATTCCATGGGGGACAGTATTGAGGACATCACTGTGGGTGACAGAGAGGAGGACGTACCTCTGGTGAAAAGTGGGAAATTCATCACTGTGGTGGAAAGTGGGGAGGACATCTCAGTGGTGGACAATGGGGAGGATTTCAGTAGGTTGGACTGTGGCGAGGACGTCCTTGAGGTGGACAGTGGAAAGAAAGTTCCTGTGGTGTACAGGCAGATATCTTTTTGGAAGACAATAAAAAGGACATCCCTGTGCTGGAGTGTTGGGAGGATATATCTGTTTTGAAAAGTGGAGAGGACTTCCATGTTGTGGACAGTGAGGAGGATATCCTTGTGGTGGACAGTAGTGAGGACATCCCTGGGGTGGACAGAGAGGAAGACGTACCTGTGCTGGAAAGTGGGAAAGATGTTTTTGTGGTGGACAGTGGGGAGTACCTCCCTAAGTTGGACAGTGAGGAGGACTTCCCTTCGGTGGACAGTGGGGAGAATATCCCTGTTTTAGTAAGTGGAGAATTTTAGTAAGTCATTTTGGTGGAGAGTGAGAATGATGTCACTGTGGTGGAAAGTGGGAAGGATGTCTCTGTGGTGGACAGTGAGAAGGACTGGCCTGTGGTAGGTAGACAGTGTGGAAAACGTCCCTGTGGTAGACAGTGGGGAGGATGTCCCTGTGGTAAACAGTGGGGAGGACGTCCCTGTGCTGGACAGTTTCAAGGATGTCCCTGTGGTGGACAATGCAGAGGACATCTCTGTTGTGGACAGTGGTGAGGACATCCCTGTTTGCACAGGAGAATATCCCTGTGGTGCACAGTGCAAAGAAAGTTTCTGGGGTGGAGAGTGGGAAGGAATTTTTTTGGTGGACAGTGGTGAGGATGCCCTTGTGGTGGCCAGTGGAAAGGACATCCTTGTGGTATAGGAGAGGACATTCTGGGAGTGGAGAGAGGGGTAAACATCACTGTGGTGGACAGTGGCATGGACATCTCTGTAGTGGATGGTGGAAAAGACCTCCCTGTTGTGCACAGTGGGGAGGACATCCCTGTGGTGGACAGTGGGACGCATGTCCATGTGATGCACATTAGGGAGGATGTCTCTGTTGTGGAGAGTGGTGAGGACATCCCTATGTTGTACAGGAGTACGACACTGAGGTGGAAAGTGTGGAGGACGTTCTTGTGGTGATCAGTGGAGAGGTCACCCTTGTGGTAAACAGTGGGGAGGATTTCTCTGTGGTACACAGGAGCCTGTCACTGTTGAGGGGAGTGTGGAGATTATATCTGTTGTTTACAGTTTGGAGGACAACTCTGTTGAGGCCAGTGGGGAGGACATACTTGTGGTGGACAGTGTGACGGATGTCCCTGTGGTGGATACAGGGGAGGAATTCTTTCTGGTGGACAGTGGTGAGGACATCACTGTGGTGCAAAGGAGGAAGTCCCTGTTGTTGATGGTGTGGAAGATATCACTGTGGTGGACAGTTGTAAGGACATCTCTTTGATGGACAGTATGGAGGTCTTCCAGTTGTGGTCAATGGGGAGGACGTCTCTGTGGAGGGAAGATTGAAAGACGTCTCTGTGGTATACAGGAGGACTTCTTTGTGGTGGACAGTGGCGAGGATGACTTTGTGATGGACAGTGGGAAAGACACATCTGTAATGGATAGTGAGGAGGACGTACCTGTGGTTGACTGTGGGGAGGACATCTGTGGTGGAAAATGGGGAGGATGTGGTGGTGGTGCATAGGAGTATGTCCTTGTGGTGGACAGTAAGAAGAATGTCCTTGTGGTGGACAGTGGGTAGGATGTCCCTGTGGTGGACAGTGGGAAGGACAGGCCTGTGGTGGACAGTGAGAAGGATGTCCTTTAGGTAAACAGTGGTGAGCATATTCCTGTGGTGAGTTGGGTGTTTATTAGATAAACAGTGTGAAGGACTTCCCTCTGGTGTACTTTGAGGAGGACTTCCCTGTGGTGGACATTGAGGAGGACTATCCTTTGTTAGACAGTAAAAAGGACATCTCTGTTGTGGAGAGTGGGGAGGTTTTCTGTGTGGTGGACACTGGAGAGGAAGTCCCTGTGGTACACAAGAGTACGTGCCTGTGGTGGACAGTGTGGAGAATGTCCCTGTGGTTTACCGTGTGGAGGACATCTTTGTAGTGGACAGTGTGGAGGACATACCAGTGGTGGACTGTGTGGAGGATGTCTCTGTGGTGTACAGTGGGGAGAATTTTTTATGATGGACAATGTGGAGGACTTCCCTGTGGTGGTCAATGGGGAGGACACCTCTCTAGATGAAAGTGGGGAGGACCTCTCTGTGGTGGACAGTGGGGAGGATTTTTGTGGTGGACAGTGGGGAAGACATCTCTGGGGTACACAGAAGGAAGTCTTTGTTGTGGACAGTGGCAAGGACATTTTAGTTTTGGACAGTTTGAAGGAAGTATCTGTGGTGGAAAGTGAGGAGGATGTAACTGTATAAATACAGAAGGAGAAAAGCAGTTTTTTGGTTTTTCGAGATGGGGTTTCTCTGTGTAGCCCTGGCTGTCCTGGAACTCACTCTGTAGACCAGGCTGGCCTCGAACTCAGAAATCCACCTGCCTCTGTCTCCCAAGTGCTGGGATTAAAGGCGTGCGCCACCACCGCCCGGCAAGAGAAAAGCATTTGTAATACATGAGTTAAATACAACCATTGGAGATCTAAAAAAACACTAAATGCATGATACTTGTGCAATTTGAGTTAAAACATGTTCTTCTGATTTTGGTATAAAAAGTGTATTAGCCAGCCATGCATTGTTCTTTGTTTTGTATACTATGTACAAATAAGTACCTGTATTGCAGCTAAAACACATGATACAATGTAAAGCAGTTGCTGTCTGTAAAAATACCCAAAGAGAAAAGCATGTGTACTGTGTATGTTAAAGACAACTTGTAGAGATCTAAAAAAACACTAAATGCACCTTACTTGTGCTGTTTGAGTTAAGATGTGTTTTTTTTTAAATTTTGGTATAAACACTGTATTAGCTGGCCATGCATTGTCCCTTTGGAGGACAGTGGGAAGGACATTCCTTTGGTAGACAGTAGGTATGACATCCCTGTGGTGGATACTAAGGAGGATGTCCCTGTGGTGGATACTGGGGAGGAAGTTCTTGTGATGGACAGTAAGGAGGACATCCCTGAGTTGACAGTGGGAAGAACTGTGTTGAGGACAGTGAGAATGATGTGCTTGTGGTTGACAGTAGGGAGGACATCCCTGTGATGGACAGTGGGGAGGATTTCTCTGTTGTGGACAGTGAGGATGACATCCTTGTTGTGGACAGTAGAAAGTACATCTTTGTGGTGGACAGTGGAGAGGACATTCCTGTGCTACACAGTGGGGAGGATTTCAGTGGTGTGGACAGTATGGAGGGCATCCTTGTTGTGGAAAGTGGAAAAGATATTCTTGTGGTGCACAGGAGGATGACCCTGTTGTGGACAATATACAGTATGCCACTTTGGTGGACAGTGTGGAGGACATCACTGTGGTGGACAGTGAGAATGACATCACTGTGGTGGACAGTAGGGATTAAGTCACTGTGGTGGACAGTGGGGAGGATGTCTCTGTGGTGGACAGTGAAGAGAATGTCCCTGTGGTAGACAGTGGAAAGCTTTCCACTATGGTACAGAGGAGGACATTTTTTTGGTTGACAGTGGCAAGGACATCTTTGTGGTAGACAGTTTGAAGGATGTTTCTGTAGTGGAAATTAAGAAGGACATACCTGTATAAATACAGAGGGAGAAAATATGTGTACAACGTGAGTTAAAGACAACTATTAGAGAGTGGAAAATACTAAAAGCACAATACTTATACAGTTTGAGTTAAAACGTGTGATTTTAATTTTGGTATAAAAACTGTATTAACCAGCCATGCATTGTCCTTTGTTTTATATACTATGTTCAAATAAGTGTCTGTACAGCAGCTAAAACGCATGATACAATGTAAGGCTGTTACTGTCCATAAAAATACCCAAAGAGAAAAGCATGTGTACTGTATGTGTTAAACAGAAGTATTAGGTGAAAACACTAAATGTACGTTACTTGTGCAGTTTGAGTAAAGACATGTTCTTTTCATTTTGGTATAAACACTGTCTTTGTGCTGAGATGTCTGTTGGACAGTGAGAAGGAAGTACCTGTGGTGGACAGTGGGAAGAACACCCCTGTTGTGTACAGTGGGGAGGACAACCCTAAGGTAGACAGTGGGGAGGACTTCCCTGTGTTGGAGAGTGCAGAGGACATTTCTGTGGTGGACAGTGGGGTGGACATCTCTGTGGTACACACAAGGACATCCTGGTGGTTGAATGTGCGAAGGATGTCTCTGTAGTGGACAGTGGGAATGGTGTCCTTGTGGTGGACTGTGACAAGGACATCCCTGTGTTGGACAGTGGGAAGGGTGTCATTGTTGAAGACAGTGAGGAAGATGGGCCTGTGGTGAACATTGAAAAGAACATCCCTGTGATGGAGAGTGGGGAGGACGTCCTTGTGGTGGACAGTGGGTATGATGTCCCTGTGGTGGAAAATGTTAAGGATGTCCCTCTGGTGGATAATCGGGAGAACATCCCTTTGGTGGACAATGGGTATGACATCTCTGTGGCAGACAGTGGGGAGGATGTCCATTTGGTGGATAGTGAGCAAGACGTCACCATGATGGACATTTAAATGTGTGACCCTGAGGTGGGCAGTGGGGAGGATTTCCCTGTTGTGGACATTGAGTTGGATATCCCTGTGTGAACAGTGTTGAGGATGTTCATGAAATGGACAGTGAGGAGGACATTTTTTTGGTGGACAG
>NW_023045342.1:0-37110 GCF_011762505.2 Arvicanthis niloticus | reverse complement strand
TATCACAAGCAAGAAGTCTCCTGCTTATTGTTCTCTTTACGTGTAATGAGGAATATAATAGAACACCTAATTTATTGGGTTTTATGAGGAATAACAGAACACTCTTAAAGTACTTAGTCCAAGTATCTGTACATAAACGAACGAGCCACAACTGGTCACTCCAGACTGCCACTGAGGGCTAGTGTTAGCCTTATCCCCAAGACATGATGCAAACACTGCGTGGGTATAGGAGAAAATGAAGATGAAGTCTGTGTTCCTTCTAAGCCTTCTAGACTCTTCCAAACTAGCCAGCCAGTCTCAGCATCCTCTCAGGGCTGATCCACAGGTATCCAAATCTTTCAGGTCTACCGTCATGACTTCCTGTTGGAGATGAGAGCCAGCTACCTGCTCCTAAAGACTTGACACTCCTTAAAACTTCCCCTCAGAGGTAGACATGGGCACACAAGCGTCAGCACGCTGACATCTGCTCTTGATCTTGCTCAGCTTTCAGAGGAAGGGAAGGCATTGTTGATGCTGATGCTGATGTTGATGTTGGTGATGCCCTGCTCCAACAGCACTTATGTTACTGCTCCCCATGATCCCCCAAGGCCCTGCCAGCAGAAAACATGTTCCATTTTATTTTGCCTTCCCCACTACTGGACAGACTTTGAGGACTCTTTGAAGACATTTTGGGGTATTGTTTCCCCAGCATATGTGGGCAGCATCACTACTTCCAACCCCTCAGGACTACTTAACAACATCAGCGAAGCAATTAAGGCCAGTTTTCAGGAAGATGCCAGCGGCTCTGCAGAGTCTGGATGGGAGTCTCAGCCCAATTATTTCCAGCTAGTTGTGAACTGCAGAAAAGTGGACTTTACTTCATTAGAACTTCGGCTCCCACTGATTAAAAGTCGGCTGTGTTGTAGACGGCAAGGAAAAAATGAAACAATTAAACTTGTCATCAATAAAATTGCTGCGTATTCCTCAACACAGGGTTTTACTCCTCTCCAGAGGAGTGATTAAAATGAACTGATTGAACTATAATTTGATTGACTGGAGAGCCCCCGTCCATTGCGCTGAAACCGAGCTCACGTTTATTGCTGTTCTTAGCTTAGGACATAAAGTTTGTCTGCACTCATGCCAAAGCCCAGCGACAGATGCTCTGAATCTATCAGGTGCTGGCCCTACTTAGGGACCAGCAAGGGACAGTGACAGGCAGGGCTACCCAGCAAAAAGTGCACAGATACCAGCCCTGGCACCTGCATTTCTTCACATAACCAAAGAGAACATATGGATACGGTTCCCACTGAGTACTTTGAAAAGAGGAAATTATCCACATGGACCCCATCTCAACATGAATTCTTTGAGGCTGAGACCCCCCCACCATGGCTGTCCCAGGGTGCTGTGAATAGACAAAAATCAGAATGTGATCTGATTGTTGTGGGGATAAAGGATGCTAAGTCTGTGAGCTAAAGAGAGAAAGTGGCATACAAGACCAGGAAGGCGCAGAAACAGTTTCCACTGGAACCTCCAGAAAAGAGCTTGCTCTGATGAATTCTTTAGTTTTAACCTGGAGAAGCCAAAGCTAATCCTTGGGTAGCCTTTGAAGGTAATAGATCTCCATTGTTTCAGACTACTAAATTAGTGTAACAAGAAATAAACACAGAGGGTCACAGGAGCCCCCGTGGCTGAGGTGGAATCAGATGCCAGAAAGAGAGCAGTGTGCACACAGTGGCTGGACTCCGGGGCAATCACGGGAACGCATACCCCATGCCACGAACACGCTTCAGAGGACCTGGAAGCCATTGTAACTGTGATGAAAGCGATCGTAGTTTTGTTCTCTGACACCCTGCACCCAGTAGGTGTTCAACAACAGTTGAGTGATTCAAAGATGACTAAGAATTCGTGTTTAGATGCAGTTCATGCTAAAATTAAAAGCGGTTTTTTTCAAGTGAACTGGATAAATATTGAGTGAATCAGATGGTCACACCCAAGTTTCCTTAGGTAGACAACAGGATATTTGGTCAGAAAACTATATATATTTAACACCATGGAAGTAAAATAAAGGAGTAGAAGGAGGAGAGAGCAGGCCATATTTTAATTCCATTTACCCCCCTGGTGCTTTGTGCCCATCCCTAGCATTGATCTGAGAGTTGCATCTATGTCCCCAAGGTCCTGAAGTGCACTGAACATTGAGTTGGGACTTACACACTCTACTAGGCTCCATAACAAAATACTATAGACTGTGTGACTTAAACTATAGGGACTTATTTTCAGGATTTGGGAGGCTAGAAGTCCCAGGTCAAGGTGTCAGCCAATTCCATGTCTACTCAGGCTGTCTTGGTAGCACAAAGACTCCTTACCATGTCTACAATGTGTCCTTTCCTCTGTACACTAACGTCAATGTCTGCCTCTTATTTTAAAGACCACTAATTACACCTTGAGGGGTTACACCCCACACCAGCAGGACAGTTGTCTCCATTGGAACCCAAGTCCTTCTCTCCAGATAGCATTGCCCTGGGGGGTTAAAATTTGAACTCCTGGATTGGGGTGAAGGCAAAGGCTCCTGACTAAGGGAATGCTATAGTCAAACTGATGTTGTCTTCAGTTGGAGAAACATTCTAGGGCGCTAGGCAAAAGCAGCGTGAGGCTCTGAATTCTCTCTCAGAAGCTCAAAGGAAACTCTAAACTATCTATAAATAAATAACTGGTGGATGCGTGTGTGTGTGTGTTGTGTGTGTGTGTGTGTGTGTGTGTGTTGAACACTTAATTTGTAGACATTGTTCAGAACTGTTACTGTACAACAAAAATGTACAGAACAAAGTCTGGTACCAGGCCTGCCATTCATGCCATGTCCCTTAACAATTGATGCCTGCTGCCATTTTCTGCTGGAGGATAAATGTGATTTCCATATGTCAGGTGGCAATCCTTAAAAGGCCTCCAATGATTCATATTTTAGTGATGAATATTTCATATTCATATACATTTAATGCTTCCTGGCAAACAGCCTATGTGTGGCCTCCCCAATGCCTCCTTCCTAGCAACTAAGGCCTTTTGTCATCCCAGCATTCAATGGGCTCATAGTTGTTTTCTGTGTGAGTCTCTCAGTTCCTGACACCAAGGCCTGCCTCTCCTCCTCAGCTCCACACACTGAAGGGAAGATGAATCAGTGTGGCCTCTGTCTTAAGAATGACTCAACGGCAAAGGACCCTCCAACCTTGCTTCTGATGGTCCTTGGGCATAACCCAGTGCATCATGTTTCTTAGAAATGGGGACTTGGGAAGAGATGAGCCTGGTGTTGGGGCTGAGCAGAAACTGTGTGGAAACTATCCTGTGAGGCCAGCCTCTCACTGAGTTTCAACCAAACCTCCAGGGGAATCGTTCTCCAATTGCCATGATGAAAGGAGAGGAAGGGACAGAGCAAGAAGGGTAGGCAGCTAGAGCTTGTCTTCTCTAGCAGGCCACTGTTTCCCATGCTCTCCAACACCACCTCCATGCCAGCAGCTCCCAAGAATAGACTCCAGCTACTAAGTACCATCACCTGCTGTGTACCATGTAGGTCTCTCAAGCCCACATCTACCTGTTTCATCTCCCATAGGTACACACCTCTCCCTACTCCCACTCTTACCTCAGTCTTAACCTGTCTCAGGAAATGGCATCTGTCTCTCTGGGATGCTACCCTTCTCCCTTTCTCTCCACCTCAATGTCCAGCTGACTGCCCAAACTACATTACTCTACTTCCCAGATATACCTTAAGCCCACCTATCTCTCCCTAACCCTGCTATCCATTAGCATGGCCACCTGAAACAGGGTAGCAAGGTGCTCCACCACCTAACTACACCGTCAACTCCCACTGAATCCTCTTAGGGCCACGATCTCCCGTGACTATTCTTCCCAATCTTCCAAGGTGATCACTTTACAGTGTCAATAAATCTGGTCACATTGTCTACTTTCAAAACACTTTGACCATTTCTCTTCTCGCTAATGTAAGCTCAGGGCCTCTCCTTTTGTTGGGTCCTGCTGCCCAGCATGTGGACATGTTCATGTGGGCTTGGCATCTCATAGCTCTTCCCTACCCTCACCATGGCAGTTTTCATTGTCCATGGCCTTGCTCCATGATACTCCTGCTCCTGGACTCAACCCCACTCTTCACACAATAGTTTTTTTTTTCTTCCCCCAACCTCAGAAGCCTAGACTTGCTACCCCAACTTCATGTTTTATTCCGGTCTCACTCATGATCTCTTCACATGACCCACCTTTATCTCTCATGTCACAAACTCATTTCCTTCTTCTGTTTCCCTTCCTTCATCATTGGTCTCCTTCTGTAGCCTGGAGGTTTCACGGCTGCTCATTCCAGGTCCACAACAGAAACAATGCTTGGTGGCTGCCCAGCTCATCTCTGCTTGTCTACATGAGCTACCCAAGATCCCATAATTGACAAGTGGCAGAGCCCAGAACTCAAAGCCAGAACTGTCCCCCAAAGCTCACACATTTAAGACAGATCCTTATTTGACCTCCAGGAATGATCTTTGGCAGAGCCGTGTACCTCTCTTCCTCCACCCATGATGCCAGAAATCCATGTGCCTAAGCTAACATTCCCATTGAAGGAACCATTAAAATGGCATCCCCACACCAAAAAAAGGCAAGAGTAACTTCTGAAGTATGTAACTGAGAGAGCTGTTATAAGAGCCTGTGCACCCTCCAGGGTGGCTTTTTGTTCTGCTTACTTTTTAGGTTGTTCTGATCTAGGTAGAACATATTCTTCCCCCTCACCCAATCAGTACTGGAAACAACCCGCTACTTCTCCCAAACATCTCCAACCATCTTTGTGTTCCTACACACCAAATCTTGTGTAGATGAGACCATGAAAAATTCTACATGCTTTTCTGTTCATCTATTACAAATATTTTAGTGTCCAGTGTCATATGCTATAGGTCCACTCAGTTCTACTGCATCTATGGGGCACCTTGGCAACAACCAGCATCTCAACTTCATGGGTGTTTCAGTGTATCTCCACCTCCTTCTGTGCAAACGTCATATCAAGTGTAAATTCTTCTTTGCCTAGTAGCTGGTGCAGGCCAAAGCGTACCCAGACAATACTCACAAGGGTGTCATCTGTTTGTCCTCTGGGGATATGTTGTAGCCTCTAGGCAACAGCTCTATGATGAGGTTTACAAGTTTCTCAGAGGAACCCTGGGGTCCTCTCCTGTTTGTTTGACTGACATTTTTCTTTCTCTCGGTTTTTTTCTGCTTTCCCATTCTGCACACATGGTCACCCATAATTAAACCACTTACACTCAACTTGATGCCTCAGCCTCTTCTTTCATGGGAAGTCAAGTTAAGAAAGTCCAACTTCCTTGCAGTCAGTCATCATCCAGCGAACACATGTTCACCAGGGTCTCAGGCTGAAAAGAAAAGAAGAAAAGCAAGTGATGACTTTCAGTGGCACCCCAAACTGGACAACTTTGGAGGCACAGATCACAGACATGGGCAGAAACCTATCCAATGAGACCATCCTCCCTCGGCCTAACCACTAATGTGCATGAGACTGTAGGTCAGTGCCCTCTGCCCTGAACAGCCTGTCCCATTAGCCTGGCTCTGTGACCTTTTCGGACTTATCCTCAAAGCCTTATTCTTCTTCCTGAAATACCCCTCCAGAATACCACACCCCATCTCCTGGTGGATAGTTAGTTTTCCCAGTCCCTGGGGCCTATCTATCTCCAGCCTCCACCTGTGTAATCCCACTGGGCTTTGCACTTAGAAGGGCTCTGCATTTCATTTGGCACTGGACCTTGCACATGATCTCTCTCTCTCTCTTCTCTCTCTCTCTCTCTCTCTCTCTCTCTCTCTCTCTGTGTGTGTGTGTGTGTGTGTGTGTGTGTGTGTGTGTGTATGTGTGTGTGAACACATATATACATAATTATATTTTGGACTATTTTAATTGGAGTCTAGACAGTCCAGTAATGACCACCTATATATTAAAGAGTCCAGTAACTACTCAGTCCAAGAATCTGGAAAGCTCAGAAAAAAGTGGGGTCTAATGATGCATCCTGTCCTGAAGCTAAAGGCCTAGAAGCTTCCTGGATGGCCACTGGTACTGAGTCCAAGTAGGAGGTGGAAGCTAATATCCACAGGCCATAGAAGCTGATGCTCTTGCTTGGAAAGGATAGCAAGATGCTATTCTTTGTCCTCCACTTTAGTCTATCTCAGCCCCCAGCCTACTGGACAGTGTTGTTCACACTTAGGGTGAGTCACAGGTTAAGTCCTCTCCTCAAACGCTGTCCCATATGGAAACACCCTCACAGACACATCCAGGGTGTGCTCTACTAATCTTTGAGATGTCTGTCAAATCAGTTACACTGACAGGATTAACCATCAAAAATAAAACTGCCCTACAGGATCTCTCACACCTCTGTAGAATCTCGCTCTTCCAGGCTCATCTCCACCAGAACACCCAGAAATCAAAACTGGGTTATCTGTCAAGAGGAAAAGATTGTTTCAACGCTGCTTCTCTGTTCATTTTCTTGGGGATTTTGGAATCAGGTCAGAGTTCAACTGGAGAAAACCACATATTCTGGGATTGGCCATAAATATTGTCTACAGATGGGGGGTATGCAGTGAATTCTAAGAGGGGCAGACCAAGAGAGCTTTTGTATACCTCCCTTACAGAGCCACAATGTCTTATTTTAGTATTTTGTGGGTCTTTAAATACCCATGGTTTATTTATGAACTAAGGGTTATTATCTGTTTGAAACTTCATTAAGTCCTTCCCTGGGGATAGTCTCGGCTGAGGTCCTTTTAGATGATCCCTCCCCAAATATCTGTCTAATTTAGATTTAATAGAACAGTTTATTGTATGTTGATAAAATAATAATGAAATATAAAGCCTTCACTGAGACTTAGGTAACAGATACATAATCTATCGCTGTAAAGCACCATGCAAATGCTTTTAATAATCAGCATTTAATATGCAGCAACCCAGACGTAAATCCAGCCTAACCACACATTTGGAAATTCATTTTAAGCAGCTCATGAGTTTCTTGAGGGTGGGAAAACCTTAGGAATGGTTGTGCAGTGAGCCATCTGGTGTCCTTGAGCCCTTTAAAGCCTGGTAGGAATTCAGGGACCTCATTAGGAAAGGCTGCCTTGCAAGATGCCCTCCAGTGTCCCCTCCCTGAGATTAGATCTGTGGATGCTTGCTAACTCAGCCATGCATTTTAAGGGAATCCAACAATAAAATGAACCCAGTCTACCCCTAACCAGGTAATGTCAAACCCAGGTTTGTTGAAAACTTGTTGACGACTGCCACTATTGGACTCTCTGTGAGCAGTGAGAAGTACTGAGAGGCCACAGGTGCTGGCTAAATCTTACCTGAATTTCATGTTCTCTGTATCTCAGACTTGTCTCCACATACAGTTGCCCAGTCAAGGAATGATACCAAATATTTAGCCCAAATGCTAGAATCAAGTTATCTTTTCTCTTCTTTTTCTGTATCTTACCTTTGAAAGAACTTGTTGGTTCCTGAGTAACTGACACTCTGGGTCCTATTGGATTTATGCAAGAGGTTACATTTCATATTGTGGGTTTTGTATTTGCTCAGAAAGTCTCTTTTTTAAAAATGTAAAACGGAACTACCACACAACCCAGCTATTCTACTCCTGTCTAAATACCCAAAGAATTCCATTTCTTACCATAGAGATATTTGCACACCCGTTTATTGTTGCTCCATTTATTATTACAAGGAAATGAGACAAACGTAAATATCTATCAACAGATGAATAGATAATGGGGATCTGGAACAGATATAAAATGGAATATTATTAGGACCTAAAAAATGAAGGTATCTCTTTTAGAAAAAATGGATGGGCTTAGAATGTGTAATATTAAGTAAGGTTAGAGAGAGAAAAAACACATATTTTTCCTTATATGTGTTTTCTAGCCTATATGCATACATGTTTATATGTAAACATCTGTAAGTATAACATTTAGAAAGGAGACTAAGAGAAGATAACATGAAGTTATGAGGAAGGACATTCGGAATGCAGGCAAAAAATGATTCATGTATCACGAAAGAGGAAGAAAGCAAATTTTCTCTAGTCTGTACTTCATCATAATTCATTTCCTGTCTATAATAGATGAATGCGTAGAAATGTAATTGATGATGAACATAAAAACCCAAAGTGAAGCCCCACAGCTTCAGACCTGCACAGAGGTTCACTGAGATGTACAGAATTTGGGACAGGGCAAATGTCTGAGTGGCTGCCTTAGTGTAGCTGAGTAATGTTTCATTTATGAGTTTATTACAGTAAAGTTATATTCAAAATATAAAACCAGAAAGTCTCCAAGACAGAGAAAGGAAATGGTCATGTTGAACCCATTCTGGTTGACTCTTGTCTAATGCCAAGCAAGTTGCCTCTGCTCACAGGGACGCAAGGTAAAGCTAAGCCTCCCCACCTCTGGCATCCCCAGTACCTGAGCCACTCTACAGTCTTATATTTCTTTGAAATTAACTGTAAAACCAGGACTTGGAAAATACTTGCCTACTGTGTATGAAGTCCTGAGTTCAATACCCAGCACTGCCAAATGATGATGATGGTGGTGGTGGTGGTGACGATGATGATGAAGAAGATGAAGATGATAATAGTAAGTTATTTAACTGTAAGCCCAGAAGTTGGTAGGATGAGAAGAGTACTTAATTTGGAAGCCCATCACTTGAGTTTAAGGCCAATACCCCATCTTGGTAGTGTATGATATGTAGATATGTATGTAGACATGAGACAGCCCATTCCTTCAGTGTCTCCAGAGAGGTTGGCTTTCATGGACTTACAGCACACACTCAGCTCCTGTACTCTGCCCCAGGGAAACAGTGCTCGAGCTCATTAGCAGATACACTCACTCAGCACTGATTAATCTGCTGAGTACGGAAACATTACAGAAAGCAGAGAGCATGTCAACACCAAGTGTAATTCTGAAGCTAAACTGAGGGCTGGGAGCTGGTGAGCAAGTTCCAACCACAGCAGTGGTCCTGTCAGGGTGCTCTGAGTACTGACAGGTGAACTGTAGACCCCTTTGGAGCAAAGAGAAGAACAAACATGTAAGAGGAGAATGGTGGAGCCCAAACATTTCCTGGGCTAGCCTTCCCTGGGCTAGCCTTCTCTGAACCAGCCCTCTGGCCAAGACTCACCTCTGGTCACTGAGAACAAGAAGTCTCCTGGCTATGTGGCTCATCTCAAAACTTGGTGTATAGAAGACTAGCATTTGAAGCCAATGCCGGCGAGCTGCTTAAAAGTCCTGTCTTCCTGGTTTCAGATGGAAATTGGGACTGATGATCCCCCTGGAGCTATGGAGAGAATCTTGAGTTCACATGCATGAAACGTAGCTTGGTGGGGACTTGTAGTGATCTCCCCTTCGTTCTGAGTTTATGGGTTAAAGTCGGTGGAGAGAAGGAACTACAGAGAGAAAAAAGGTGGAGCCTACTTCCTCCAGCTGCAGCCCCCAACATCCCCATGCCTCCCTAAAGATCCTTACATTTTTCAAATGTATCGGGCCAGGGCAAATGCCTGGGACAATGCCCAGGGGTGACATAAAGGGATTATAGCCCAGCTGTACTCAAGCTGCCACCTCCTGTGGGGACATTTTTTCTTGGAAGCTCTGAAAGTCCAACAAGGAAACAATAGCATCAGCTCTTACGTGGTAACACACGCCAGCTTAACAGTCCTGGTGTTTTCAGATGTGTGCACGCACAGATGCACCTGCACACACAAGTATGTGTGACTGTGCATGTGCAGTGGGACTAGTGAACACAGATGCATGCACCCACTCACACCCACACAAATCTGCACACAGTTAGACTCATGCAGCTTTGTGTTTATATAGAGATGTGTGCATAAAGACTGATGTACCCCCAACAAGAGAGAGGCAAATAGACACAATATATGTACCCTAATAAAAAGTCACTAAGCAGTCACCTTCTTATGAACTATATATCAATGAACGAGAGCACATGTTCAATGAGTTTAAAAACTGGGGGATGCAGAAAAGACATCTCCAGACTCAAATTTAGTTTCCAAGTCAATTCTAGAAGCACTGTCAATGGCCAGCATGGAGAAGAGGGAAGGTAACACAGAGACAGTGTCCTGTCACAGGGAAGAAAGTCCACCTGTCGGAGACCACATGGAAGCAATCTGGCAGCGGGGGCTCTGCTGTCCTCAGATGGTGGGCAGTTCTCTCCAATTCTTAGAGCTCCTGGCCCCAACCCAGCTTTCCTACCTTTGTAGAAAGGAATTTTCAAGGAATTCTTGGCTGACCAATGTAAGTGGACTTTTCCATTTATGCCCGAGTTCCTGAAAAAAATGACTCTGAGACTAAATTATTTATGAATAAATGCCCAATCCATAAGCTTAAACTTGTTCTCCCACTAGCTCATACCTTAATTAACCCATTTATTCTACTCTATGAGGGCCACCTGGCTGGTTACCTCTTCTCGGGTTCATTTGTCTGCCTCTTCAGAGTTTGGGTGATTTTTCTCCCCTGCCTGACTATCCCAGAATCCTCTCTCTCTACTGGAACTCCCACCTCCTATTTGCTGCCTAAGCTAATAGGTCAACAGCTTTTTATTGACAGGTAATGCTTCCACACAGTGCATAAGAGATTCTCTCTACGAAGCAAGGCTGGCCAAGAGTATGGCAAAGTTGATCCCAACTGCACTGACAGTGGTACCAGAGAGACCTCAGATGGACAGCGGCCAGAGTTCTCCAGGAACAAGGGGCGGGCCTTCTGCCTTATGTGCAACAAAGCCCTGCCTGTGAAATTGCCACCATATTTCTGTGACTATCTGCTGACTTCGAGACAACCATTGCTTCTCATTTCTATGTTCCTTCATGTCACCTCTCACGTAAGGCCTCAGGAGCATCCTCATGTAGCACCTGATGTTGACGACATGACAACTGCTAGAAGCTCAGTGAAGTCCCAAGAGCCACTATTAAGAAAGGAGCAGACCTATGCTCCCTGGAGTGGTGCCGAGGATAACAGCAATCAAGAATCCCCTAGCATCTCCCACATTTTGTCTACCACCATACAAAACACATACAAGAGGCTTACATTCACGTGTGCCCCGAGGGATGGGGATATGGTTCAGTAGGTTAACTGTTGTACAAGCATGAGGACCTGTGTTTGAAACCCCAACACCCGTGTATAAAGTTAGGATCAATGATGCACTTCTCTAACACCAGCACTAGGGGCAGGTAGAGACAGGTGAGGTCTCTGGAGCCCATTGGCAAGCCAGTGTAGCAAATCAATGAAATCCAGGTTCAATGAAAGACGGTGTCTACAAAACTAAACTGAAGAGCAACGGAGGAAGATACCACATACATATACCCATATGTGCATGGGCATGTGCATGCACACATGCCCATGTATACACACACACACACACACACACACACACACAAACACACCAGGGTGAGTAGTATGTTTGTTAATAGGTGCTATTACCAAAAGAAGAATCCATGAAACAGATCCACATTGACGTATGCACTCTGGAACCCTTGGTTTTCTGTGGACTTCTTATTCAGCTGGGCACCACTAGAGAATGTTTATACTCTCCTTTTGCCCTGGGGTGGAAGCAAGAAACCCAGCAAGTGAGTGCTGGTGTGGCAAAACTTCTGCACTATTAAAGGGCCAGTCTCAGTGGCCTTGGAAATTCAAAAAAAAAAAAATCTATGAAGCAGCTGAAGAAGCACAGGGCATCGGAAAGGGGCATGTGTAACAGGGAGCTGATATATGAGATGCTAACCCTATTGCCTTGTCTGTTTGGAGAGGGGTGAAGGACCAGATGATAATTTGGCCTTTCCAGGCTTCCCATGTGCTAAGATCCTCAGGAACAGTCCCCTACCCTCTGTCTCAGATTCCTGTGTACCCCATCCTCCTGTGTGGAAAGACAACATCTCTTGGGAATACCCCAGTGCCATGGCTTTGTGCCCACTGTTCCCTAAACAAGTAGTCTCACATACCCTATGAATCTCAGTTTAAGGACCCCTCCTCCAAGTGGCCTTTTTTTACTCATCTTTCCTAGGGGTTGCCTTTCTCAGTACAATGTAGGAATGTTTGCCCTCTTCTTAATTTCCCTTCTAGATGCTAGCTTTTAAAAAGAGAGAGAATTTGCTTATCTTTTCTTATATCCTTAGCCTGGCATGTAAGGAGATGCTTAAGAAGAATTGGTTCCACACACATGTCCCAAGTGTTGACAGGCATCCAGTCATGGAAACAGTTTGGGATTTGGAACCAGATCACTTGGTCTCACCCAGACCCTCCCACTTTTAATGGTTGGACTTTGGTAAGTTTCTTTGTTGTCTCCATATCTTAGCTTCCCATCTGGAGAAGAATAGCAAAGCTATGCAAGGAGTCTGGGAGCTAATACGTTTAAATGTTTATATGGAGTGCTTGGTTCGTGGTAGCCATTACTGTTAGATTAAATCTATTCCCATCCAAATCCATTCCCATCTGGACATTGTCTGTGATTCTGGAGATTTCTCTACTAAATCAACACCCTTCAGAGGGGAGAAAAACGAAAAATTACTCTGCTTGCCCTTTGGGTATTGTAACAATCCCTTCTCAGAGACCCACACATCCCCTATTTAGGCTGAGTGGACTTTATTTACAAGGACGTAGTTAATCAAGTTGATCTGTAATGTAAATGTGCTTCTCATTATGCGAATAGAGCACTAGACATGCAAATCCATAAGCATTTGCATGCCTAATGCAACAGTTCTTGTCCATCCTGTTCTGTTGCTATTTACTATCTAGTTTTTATGACTTATGGATTTCCAACCCTTTAAATTTATATCAGCACCCTGACATATCTGCAAGCAGCGACAGTTTTATGAGCAGTAAAAAAGCTACAGCACACCGCCACTAAATACTAATGACATAAATGGTAGCTGTAATGGCCCCTATTTTTATTACAATACCAAACCTCAATATATCGCAATTACCCCTGCACTCAGAGCAAACCAAGTCACACTGTACAGGATCCATCCAGTGGTGGGGACCAGCAGCAGTTTCCAGTCACAGCCAGCCTGTAGCGCTGAAGAGCTGAGGTCAGCTGTTACAGGAAGACTTTCCTCTGAGGTGTAAGAGACACAGAGCTAAAGCTCAAATGTTAAGGCAGGTCTCAAGTCCCAAGTGTTACCCAGATGTGTCTCACAAATTAAAGCTATCTGCCCTATCATCCCCACAAGCAGGTAGACTAAAATGGGAAAAAAAATACAAGGTCTACCCAGTCTAATTTACTTTGTGACCAAACAAGTCCTTTCCCTCTTGGGACCGAAGATTTGGGTAGAAATATGTATCCAATGCCAGCAACCTGGGACTAACTCTATAGAAAATCCAAGCCCACGATGTAGCCATTAATTTTCTACAGAATGAAAATATATCCAAGAGGACATTTTTACGCCTGGTTTTATGAGTTCTGATCTTGTACCTTAAAATAATAACACCTTGACTTTATTTTACGGCATTTTCTGTCTAAAACACTTTTCTGCCTGTTAATGACATTTATTCTCAGCATCCATGGAGAATCATCCTTTTTATTGCACAAGTAGGGAAACTGAGGTAAGGGGGGCTTGTACAACACATCAGGGTTAGCACCAGGTCTTTAATGAGATGGTCTTCTATTAAACTATGCTCCATGTCTCCAAGGCCACTCCTTCCCAGATATGTGTGTTGGAGCAACATCCCCTACACTATGAGAAGAATGGCAGAATGGGTACTTGGGCCAGCTGCTCCCCAAACCTCCAGCCCCATCAGTGTGCCCTTGTTCATGTAATTCCTGTGTTGTATCCTGGGAGGGCAACTGCCTTAGGGAGTTGTATATCATTGTTATCTTCCTGTGGACTGGGATAGTTTTTCCAGGGACAGTAAAATAGGGGGCTTGGCATGGGCAACTGCAGGCCCCATCAGATAAGCACACAGGGACATCTTCAGGGAAAAGGAGACTGGATGGGGGAGATTAGCTGATTAGAAGATTCGAGAAATGAAAAGGCTTAAGAGAAAAGAAGAGGTCTGTGATAGCAACATGCCTAATGAAAGGCTTTTCCTACCTGCACTCATCTCTAGGCTGTTACATCTGCTGGGGATGGATGGTTCCCCATGAGGTGGGCACAGCAGTTGGCACAGAGATGTCTGCAAGGCAGCATTATAGCCCTAGAGCTCTCCATTTTTTCCTCCACCCAGGCAGTCCCAATCCACTGCCAGGAATAGCTGGAAGATGGTTACCCCACCTTACTTCCTCCAAGTTCATGTTGAACTCTTCATTCCCAATGTAATTGAATTTGGAGAACAGCTTTCAGAAATATAATTAAGATTAAATGTCATCTTATGGGTGGGGTCCTAATCTTGTGTCCTGGTTAGTTTTATATCAGCTTGACACAAGCTAAAGTCATCTGAGAGGAGAGACCCTCAATTGAGGAAATGCATCCTTAAGATCAGGCTACAGGCAAGTCTGTAGAGCATCTTCTTGATTCATGATTGATAAGGGAGGACCTAGCCTCCCATTATGGGTGATGTCCCTGGGCTGGTGGTCCTGGTTTCCATAAGAAACCAAGATGAGCAAGCCTTGAGGAACACATCAGTAAGCAGCAATGGCCTCTACATCATCTCTTTCCTCTAGATTCCTATCTGGTTTGAGCTCCTGCCTTGGCTTCCCTCAGTGGGGTGTGACTCAGGACATGTAAGCAAAGAAGCCCTTTCCTCCCCAAGTTACTTTTGGTCATAGTGTTTCATCAGAGCAATATTAAGTCTAAGATAACCTTTGTGACTGATGCTCTCATAATAATGATAATAAAACATGAGCCATGAACACACAAAAGGAAGACCATGTGAGGATGCAGTAAACAGGTAGACATCTACAAGCCAAGGAAAGGCCTCAGTTTCAACCAAGTCTTTAGTTGCCTTCGTCTTGACTGTCAACCTTCTGATCTCTGAGGCCTACTTTCTGTTGCTTGAGCTGACTAGTCCGCAGCGATGACGACAACTGGAGCTGACTAAGACAAATAGTGAGAAGAAGCCACCTGGTGTCACTCTTTGCTATGGGGGGTTCACTAGTCTGAGTCCAGAACATATTTGGACAGTAATAGAAACTTACCTTGCAGCAAAATCAGTCTGATGGGATACAGGGGTTAGGGTTCACAGCACTCCAGTCAGGCACTAGAGACTTGGAAGCTCTCTGGAGGGTCGCTTGTCTTGAGTCTATATTGGTGTGCAGGCCAAAGAACCAGAGGCTGGTAGCCTTGGCCCTGGCAGCAAAGGATAACAGCAGAAACAATAGGCATCCTTGCTTAAGAAGTGAAGTCAGCTCAGGCTTCCCTTTCCTCAGACCTCTCTACATCAGGACCGTCCACTGAAAATGCTTCCCACTTTAACAGCGGATCTTCTCCCCCAGTTAAACCTCTCAGGAAACACCTAACAGACACGCCTAGATGTGCATCTCTCATAGGTTATTCTCGATCCCACCCATCAAGCTGACGATCAAAATTAACCAGCACATCCATCCCTTATCCCAGCACATGTCCTACCTCATACCTGACCATAGCTCTATGTTATGCTTAATTTCTAAATGGAGACAGTAACAAGGTCATAATTCTACTTACCATGATATATCTATCCGACAAACAGTCAAAGACATACCGGTCTTCCCTTCTGAATAGATGTCAGAGTCCCCGAGGAATGTTTACTCTTTTAATGTACCGTAACTTAAGTATGGTAACACTGAAGAACTGACGCTAACTCAATCAGTGGTATATCACATGGTAAAGTGAGAGGAAAGAAAGCACAGATACATGCTCAATATGTGTGTATATATGTGTATATATTTGTTTATATGTGTGTATATATGCACAGAAAGAATCATAACAAAACAGGATGGAAACAGTCACGGCAATTACAAGCCCTTTACCCCTGTAGCTGGTCATGTGGCCATAGCTGCTATTTATAGCAACCTTCTATCCATACCATATTCCTTCCACTGTCCGCAAGCAGATCAGCAGGGCTGGTTCAGTACCTGGAGATCAGACACCACCTTCATTCTTGAAGGGTCTAGACTGTTTACCATTCTGTCTATTTGCAGATGTATAGTTTCCCTTGACGTTAGTCTCAGAACAGGCTAACACTCATAGATGTCCTTTGGATGTCTTGGACTCCAGACTACTCTTCCCTCCTGCATTGCCTTTGAGTCATCCTGCTTTCAAAGCAACCTGACTCCCATGCTCTTGTTCGGAACTCTAATACACATACTGGTTCACTAAGCTAGACTTAGGGAAGTTGTTTCTTTGGTCCAGTCTTGGTGAGTAGATGTTTGTGTACATATTCATAGTCAAGGTGACAAAACCCCTGGCTATGGAAAAACATACTGTGTTTTAGACCCAGACTCAGAGCACACACGACCTTTTGGAAAGCATGCCCCAGCCCTCTAGGCAACTGCCGCCTAGGTGCTGAAACTGTTTTTAAGACAGTTGCAGTATTCTATCAAGCCAAATGCCCCAGAATGGTGGCAGGGGGACATGGTATGACCAGTGAATTTCATGAACTTGAAGTGACTGCTACACTTATTTGCCTGTGAAGCCAATTCTTTGATCAGAAAGAATGTTGTATAGAATACCACAATGGGGGATACCACACTGTAAGTCCATGGATGATAGTTTGGGCAGAAGCATTACAGGACAGAAAGTCAAATCTGTTAGCAGAGTAAGTATAGTTTCCTGTAAGAACAAAACACTGCCTGTTCTATGATCTAAGTGGTTCAGTGTAGCCACCAGCTTGCTGGTTAGTCCTGCCAACAACTGCCACCATCCTGAAGTTGGATTTTTCCCTCCTCAGTTAATAATAGTAATAATAATAATAATAATAATAATAATAATAATAATAATACCCCAAAACAAAACAAAAAAAAAAAACAAAAAAAACAAAAAAACCACCCTCACCACCTAAAAGTGTATTGTCTCAGAGTTTCCAGACCTCACTGTGGTTTGATATGAAATACCCATCTGTCTGCCATGTGCTTGAACACTGGTCTCTCCTGGTAGGGATGGTGGGAAAGGTTTTAGAACCTTTAATATGTGGAACCTCACTGATAGTCAGTCAGTGATAAGCCTAGAGGTTTCACAGTGCATGCCCACTTTCAGTTTGTTTTTCCTGACCACAAATGTAATGTGAGCAAATGATCTGCAGCTGCCCACCATTCCCCACCATTACGGAACACAGTAAGCCAGAAGAAGCCCTTCCTCCCTCAGACCGATTCCTGTCAGGTCACACCAGTGAGAAAGTAACTGATACAACCATCCACTGAGTTTAACCATCACAACCTGATATAGCAAACCCTGCCAACTGAGTGACATGAATTGAAGCCTTCATCTCATGGTCCTGGGGTTCAGAAGACTGAAATCAACATGGCGGCACAGCCATGCTCCTCCTGGATACTCCCAGCAAAGAGTCTCACCTTGCCTCCTCCAGTGCTGGTGGCCCCTGGCATTTCTTGCCTTGTGGCAGTGGCATGCTTCTGCCTTCGATAGCAGTCTCTCCATGTCACTTCTTTCAGGGACACCAGTTGTCCTGGCTAGATTTATGTCAACTTGCTACAAACTATAGTCATCCAGGGGGAAGAAAAGATTGAGAAAAATGCTCCATAAGATCAGGCTGCGGGCAAACCTATAAAGCATTTCCTTAACTATCCATGTGCAAGGGCCTAGACTACTGTGGGTGATGTCCCTGGGCTGGTGGTCCTGGGTTCTATAAAAAAGGCAGGCTGAGCAAAAAAAAAAAAAAAAAAAAAAGCCAATGAGCACCATCCCTCCATGGCCCCTGCAGCAACTCCTGCCTTCAGTTCCTGCCCTGTTTGAGTTCCTGTCCTGACTTCCTTTGATGATGAACAATGCAGTGGAAGTGTAAGCTAATTAAATCCCTTCCTCCACAACTTGCCTTTTGGTATTTCACTGAAGCAATAGAAACCCTAAGACCCAGTCACATTGACTTACAAATCCAACACACTCTATGTGGTGTGTGTGATGTGTTGTTTATAACGGCATACTGTCATTTGGGGTATGATTCCAAGTTTTAGAGAAAAAAAACCCATGTTTCTCCTGTGTGCCTCCATGTTGTCTTCATACCTTACAGTGTCAGAGAATAGATTTAAGGGCAACTTTAAACCCTACACTACCATGATGACTCTGTTCTCAATTGCAACACCAGGTTCCTATTTTGAAATAAGGTCCCGTCATAGCTATCAGGGATTAAGACTTGAGTATATCTTTTTGGAGAACCCATTATATTTACTAAATATTGTTGTTCATTTGTTCTTAGTAAATTTTTCTTGGCCTGTAAAAAAAAATTATTTCAAGTATGCAAACAAACAAAAAGTGCCAAAACGAACACTTGTGTCTACCTACCCTTGTCTTTAACAGATGTTCTGTTAAACAGATTCTCCGCCTTACTACTTAAACTCTTTTCTTTTTTTTTCTTTTCAAGACATAAAATATCACAGCAATGTATTTTGTAGGATTTCAGGCTCCACGCTCCACCCCGGAGTCAGCAGCCACAGAGAGCTGCTGTGTGTTATTTCCACCCCTGTTTGCATCCCTTGGCGGGTTTCTGTGTCACGCTATACCTGTCACAGGCAATCTCAGGATCACATTTTAGTCTGACATAAACACTACCTTTGAAATTGGCTCTTACTGTTCACCATTGGCTTTCTGTGATTTTCCATGTTAATACTCAGTTCTCTGCTTTACTTATTTCACCACAGCTAACAATATTTCCTTTCTGAAGGAGACTCAGTAATAGATGGTTTTGGCTGGGTGAGCTATCTAGTCTTTCCCACCACTAGCTAACTCTGCCATTATCCAGTGAAATTAATCATACAATCTATTCATGAATGACCGGCACAGTTTCAATGAAATTTATTTACAAATACTGAAGTATGATTTTATGCATAATTCCTGCCAGTTATGAAATATGTGTTGTCTAAGCATTTTTGCACCTATTTAAAAAGGTAAGTGGTAGGCTGGATTTAGCCTGAAGCTTGCCAACTCCTGAGCTGAATGATTGCCAAGCTGCCAGTGGAATTTCTAAAGTCATTATATGATCTTGCTGCATCCTCCTTCCACTGTCTCTGTGGCTAAAATAGCATGTGTGCACGCGTGTGCACAAGCCGCGCGCACGCGCGCATGCACACACACACACACACACACACACACACACACACACACACACTAAACACACTGCTTCAGCAGATTCCATGCCCTGGATTGTATGTGTCTCTGGATAGCTAGAAGCAAGTTTTTCTAGTTACCATTCTGTTGCTGTGATACACACGTTGAAGAACAACCTGGGGGAAAGAAAGACTTATTTGGCTTATACTTCCAGGTCACAGTTCATCAATGAGGGAAGTCAGAGCAGAACCTCAAGCAAAAGCCTCAAGCAGTAAGCAAAGAAGAGTGACACTTGCTGGCTCTTTGGCCTGTGCTCAGCTAGCTCTCTTATACAGCCCAGAAGACGGGACACCCACATTGACCTGGGCCCTCTCAGATTACTTAATACAATCCTTCACAGGCATGTCCACAGGTAAGAATCTAATAAAGATAAGCATTTAAATGAGGCTTTTTTCATAGTTATTCCAGGCTGTATAAATTGACAGGTTTACCTGTCGTGCTAAATAAAGATAGATATATGCAGATGCAATGGGTACAAAAGTTCAGAGAAAGAGCTCATCTTCAAGAAAATTACATATATATGTGTATGTATATGTATCACATAATATATTATATGTTACATATTATATTTTATGTATATATAAAGTATATATAAATATGATATATTATCTCTATAATATATGCATTCTCTATATGTAATATATACATAATATATATCACCAAGCAAGTATTCTACCAACTGAACAGCATCCCTCAGCCCAATTTAGGATTATTCTAGTGTATAATGCTGCAGAACTGATATACATGTGATAGAATTGGTGCTTCAAATAATCCCCTTTTCCCAGAGTAGCAGTCTGTAGTATGTTGTCCCAGGACGCTGGGCAGTGGTAGCCAATTTTGCAGCTACACAGTCGGGAAAGGAAGCAGACAATCCACACTGTGCTGTGGCTCACCGAGAGTGTTGGGTAGTTAGCTGCTCTCAGTGCATCTTTAAGGGAATAGTTTTCAAGTTACTGAGAATTTATCAGGATATTCCACATAGTAAGCCAAAGAACATCTACACTGGGGGAAAACACCCAGCAAACTTTGAGAAAAGAGCAGAAAAGATGACTATGAGAGAGAGGGAGGGGAGCCTAAGCAAATAAGGACCAGCCTGTGCTGCAGACCGGAGCACAGTCACACAGGGTGTGGGCACATATTTGGTGAGACACACACTACACGTTATATCTCCCTTCATAAGGTCTGGAATTCTTTTGATTAAAGTGTCACCCAGCTCTTCCACTGCAGCACTGTGTTCTAGCACAAGGAAGCTCATTGACCACACTCTGGTTTCTCTTCAGATCGTGTAAACCTTTCGCTTATTGACCGCACGTTTGTGTTTTGCTCAGGTTGGCAGTAAACTCGGTCCATATGGCCTAAACCAAGAGGGAGTAGTCATTGATATGCAGAACTTAGATTATAAGTGTGTGTGTGTGTGTGTGTGTGTGTGTGTGTGTGTGTGTGTGTGGTATAAAACTAGACAGGGAATCATGAGTGAGGAGAAAGAGATTGTAAGAGAAGCATGAGACATGAAGGAAGAAAGGGGTTGAAAGGGGCATTAGAGAAGGTAGACAGTTACTAATAAAGAAAAAAAGGACACCTATGTTTGAAAGTGCCACAATGAGACTCATTGCTTAATTTTTTTTTTTAATTAAAATAGGACTCCTGAAGCAAAAAGATTCCGTGAGCTTAAGGTGGACAGGAGCCTTTTGAGGCTCCCCTAAAAGCTGAATGTGATTGTTATCACATCTTCCCATGATTCCTTCTAGCAGCTACAGAACAGTTTCACTCATATCAAATCAGCTTCCATGGAATCACTGAGCCCATCACTAGGCCGAAGAGAGTCAAGATTCTGATTAGCCAAACTGGAATCACATGCCTGAAGACAGAAAAGGAATTGGCTTCCCTGAAGCATATAGATTGCTGGGTGTTTGTTGGGGGGGGGGGGAGGGAGGGGTTCTCCAGTGAAAGTTTGAAAGCTGCCTCAAAAGGAGAAGTGAACAGTGGCTGACTGAGTCAACAATCAGGACACAGTTGGTATCAGTTTCTCATGACTTCCTCCTAAAAGCAAATTCCTGAGTGATTTCCCCCAGGGCAACAAAACCCATTATACTAGGCAGCAGCTAGTCTAGATGAGGTTCTGGATGTATCCTGAGATAAAGACACTAAAGAAGACAGAGACCTAAAGGAGGTTACACTGCCCCCAACTCAGAGCAGTTTCAGAATGGGGGTGGCCAATGTACAGCAAAGGGGCTTTTTCTATTGGGGAAATCGTGCTTGTCTTTCCAGACCTGGTTCACAAGACTCCTCTTGACCTTCTACATCCAGGGATACTATATAAAACACTTGGAAGCTGCCTCTCTTGTCTTATAAGAATAATCTGGAGAAAACTAAGTACCAAAAACTATTCTTGGACCCAGTTTTCCATTAGAGAACTGGGGAGCCACAGTCCAGGTCACCTTACCTGGAGCAGAATCCCCCCCCCCCCCCCGTGCATAATGGCAGGACACTAAAATGGCTGAGTTTCGGACTGAGGGGAGACTGGCTTCCAGGTAACTGTCTCAAGTTTTAGCTCCTGAAATTCTATCAGCTTCTCATGGTAAAAAGTTAAAAGTAAAATAACACTCCCTCATGCTCTGGAAAGGAGGAGGACAAGTAACCGTTCTGAAAAATGCCCAGTGCATTCTCCATGACAAAGGGCCGCTCTCTAGTGAAAAGACTTGTTTCACAGAGGCAGAGACCAATTACTCACCTGCAGCTCCTTCAGCCTCTCCGTCTCACCTAATGGGCTGTGAAGAAAGGCAAGAAACGCTTGGGAAGGTCATAGCTCAGATGGCAGGCCCACCAACGCAGTGAGATTTAATCACAAGCTACAGACTGCTTCTGCTCCCCAACATAATGCGGCTCCCAGTAGATGGTTACAGTAGAAAGTGCTGGGAGCCTCGAGCCCTATTTAGAAAGAAAAGCAGAAGAAAACCCAATGATGAAATATCCTTGCCAAAGCAAGGAGATTAGAGGAATATGAAGCCATATTGGGGTGGAGAACCCGTGAACTCCTAAGTTAATGTGTATTGTTGACCACCACCACGTGAAGGACACCAGTGCCTCAGACTAATGGCACTGGCAAGACCTTCTCCTGTTCCAGGTACTGATGTTGACAAATGATTGACCTTTACCTAAAAACAGAACCTTCAAAGAGTATCAAGATCAGCTTTCTCTTCCTACTCTGTGGCCATGCCCCCACCAACTACTCTCTTAGAGAGACTAGCTATAGAGAGCCCCCTACTGAGGTCAGTTAAGAAGCCTCCTGAACATAACTGGCTGGTGCATCTCCCTGCAAGCACAGTGCATCTAGTCCTGGTCATCACTCATAGGCAGGTTTTTTAGGATCTAGCCATGCAGGTCACATGATAACACCTGTGGTTACAGCCAACCTTAAATGCAAACCAACATCTATCTGGGTTCAGATACACCCTCTTATATAAGACCTACATACCTAAGCTCCTCTTGTCAAATACATTGTGTCCAGTTTTCAATTTAAAAAAAGTCACAAGATATCAAGAAAAAAAGTGAAAACAATTACTATGTTAATATTTCCAATGGGGAAAGTAGACATCTTGTAAAAACAGATGGGTAATAGAGACAGAGTAATGAAGTCTGAAGGAGAACCCAATGATGTCTATGGCTGTACCACTGTGACTGCACCCCCATCTCATCTGATCTCCAAGGGAACTAAAGACAAGCTAAAACCAAAGTCAAAACCTCCTTAATAGAAGGCAAGCCCAGGGCTGGGTTCTCAGCACACTGGACCTAAATCAGAAGTCAGTGAACTTAAGGAAATGTCCATGGAAAACCCTGAGAATTAAACAGAAACATGTAAAAGGAATAGAATATCCCAGAACTATGGGTTAATTTTCAAAAAATTAACATCCAAGAAGAAAGAGAATAATGCAGAAAAACATCTGACATGTTAATAGCCAAGAAAATCTCAAGATTCATGATAGGAGTGAGGGCATAGATCTCAGAAGCCCTGGGGCACCAGGCAGGATAGACATCAGACACTAGCCCAGAAAGCCAATGACAAAGAAGAGGAAGGATGAAAATCATAGCAGGATGTGTCAGAATCTGTGAAAGTAACAGGAGAGAGGGGGGAAGAGAACTGTAGAGAGGACTACCAACCCGAGAACCCCTCAGCTAACAGACCATCCTCCAAGACAAGGGAAAAGGAAGACTTCCTCAGATTAAAGCTGAGGGAATCCATAGTCAGTAGATTTCCCTGTAAGAAACTATCAAAAACAGGTCTACAGGGATGGGGAAAGAATGTAGGTCAGGAACTCAGATTTCTGTGATCAAAGGGAAAGGTGAGATAATGTCTCTTATTGCTCCCAGTATTATTTTTCCTATAAGTAGATGCTTGTTCAAAGCGACAACAGCCTCAAGCCACTCTGGAGTAGAGCACATGGACTGATAGCAAATAAGACGGATGCTTACAGCATATGAAACAAACAAAGACAAATCCAGAAGAGATGTGGGCACTGGGAATACCCTGCTGTAAGACACCTGTACTTGGTGAAGTATCGGTGCTTTGAGAGTACAATTAGATATCTGCAAAGATATGCAGCAAGCTCTACCACAATGGTTTTTTAAAAGTGTGTTTTCTCTGCTGGTTGCAGGTTCTCATTATGCATCTCAGAATAGCCTCAGACTTGTAATTATCCTGCCTCAGTCTCCAAGTGCTAGGACTTTACCCATATATCACCATGAAATATTTCACAACTAGTATACAAAGAGCAGAAAGAAGATGGAACAGTGTGGCATGCTTGGCTAAAACCTAAGAAAAAGAAGAAATGTGTTGGGCTAAATACAACAAACAAAGACAAAATCACAGCCAGGTAGCCCCGACTTTTAATGCAAGCACTTGCAGAGGCAAATGAACTTTGAGGAGTTTGAAGCCAGTCTGGTCTACACAGTGAGTCTCAGGACATCAGAGATTCATAGTGAGACTCTGTCTGCAAGGCAAGGCAGACAAGACAGAAGGAAGGAAGGAAGGAAGAAGGAAGGAAGGAAGGAAGGAAGAAGGAAGGAAGGAAGGAAGGAAGATACAAAGAAATAAAACAAAGAAAATTACAAACAGGTGGTTACCAAAAAATACTTGAAATGTGAATGATGTAAACACACTAAATGACATATTTCAAAATAAACCCCTTTCTATGCAAGTCCATGTGAAATAATAATATACTGTATATCCAAACAGCTCACTGAAAGGATTTTAAGTGTCCCCACGACAAATAATAAATACCTGAGGTGATATAGGTTAATTACTGATTTATCATGACACATTATGTATTGAAATACTAATTTTATCCAACAAATATATACAATGATTACTTCTCAACTAAAAACATATACGTTTTTTACAGCAAAAAAAAAAATAAGTCAAAATTCTTCAAAAAACAACGAACAGACTAATAGTAAATGCAAAGATGCTATAAGGAAAGAAACTCACAGACCAGGACCCCTGATGTACAGAGATACAGATCCTCAGCAACACTGACAAACCTAATGCAACATCACATTAAAATAATCATGAGCTACAAGCAAGTGGAGCTTATCCCAGATACACAAGAATGGTTCAGCGTGCAAGTCAATAACTGTGTGAGCAGAATAAAGGCTGAAACCCATGTGATTAACCGATTCCATGCAGAACAACCATTTTGGCAAAATTCAGCAGCTTTTCTTCATTAAACTTCCCAGGACATTAGGGAGCAAAGATGTGCTCCAATGTAAAAAGGGCCGTATATTATAAGCCCTCCACAAGTAGCACACTCCTTGGTAAAAGCCAAAACATTTCTCTGAGATTAGAGACAAAGTATCACCATGTCTATGCACCATAGTGCTGGATGTCTTAGCCAGAGCAAGTAGGCAAGGAAAAGAGATGAGCGGCATTCAGAGCAGAAGGGAAGATGGAACATTGTTCAGTGCAGAGAAGTTATCTTTATACTGAGGATGCTAAAGACCACACAAAAATCATGATAAATGAATTTAGTAAAATATAGGACACAAAGTTGTTATACAAAAAAAAGTTGTATTTCTCTACATTAACAAACTATTTTAAAAATAAAAAAAGAAGGAAATCCTCTTTATAATAGAATTGAATTGAAATAATAAAACAGCTGGATACCATGGTGCATGCCTTTAATCCCAGCACTCCGAACAGCAGTGCCAAGCAGATTGCAGTTTGAAGCCAGCCTGGTCTACAAAGTGAGTTCCAGGACAGCCAGAAGTATCTACATAGAGAAACCCTGTCTTGAAAAACTGGGGAAAAAGAAAGAAAGTAATAAACTTAGAAATAACCTTAACCTAAGAGGTAAAAGATCTATATGCCGGTCTTAAAGACACTGATTAAATGAACGATAAACAAGGACAGCTATCAGAGATAAAGAGGGGCAATTACATAATGAGAAAGGGGTAAATTTTTCCTAGAAGGTACAGTATTCTTTAACACACATGCAGGTATTTCCAGAGTTAGCACACTCCTGAGGTAAAACTGGGGGGTGGGGGAAGAGAGAGAGAGAGAGAGAGAGGAGAGAGAGAGAGAGAGAGAGAGAGAGAGAGAGAGAGAAATTAAATTGAAGGCAAGAAAATTAAAAGAAGTTTGAACCAAACTTAACTCAGTTCCAAATCTGGAACTAGAACTGATTCTTTAAAAATATCAATATAGCCTCCAGTCTCTAACAAAGGGAAGGGGTGGAGTGAAGACACAAATACTCCCATCAGAAATAAAACAGGAGTCCTCACTGCTGATTCTGTGGGTATTTAAAGATCCAGGAAGGAGCCAAGCAGTGGTGGCACACGCCTTTAATCCCAATATTTGGGAGGCAGAGGCAGTTCGATCTCTGTGAGTTCCAAGCCAACTCAGTCTACAGAGATAATCCCAGGACAGCCAGGGTTACATAGGGGAAACCCCATCTCAGGGGTAAAAAGAGAAAGAAAACAAAACCAAACCAAACAAACAACAAAACCTAGTTAAAAAAATAAGATCCACAAAGAAATAAGAATAACCATAACCACACTTTGATAATTTAAATGAGATGAACTAATTTCTTGTAAGGCATGGATATTACCAAAACTGAAGTAGTTACTATCTATTAAAGAAATTAGAACAATAAATAATCATCTTCCAAGAACAAGCTAGGCATACTAGAAGCTAGGCTGGTAATCCAATTCCTGGAGCGGCGGGAGCAAAAGGACCAGGAGATCAAGACCAGCCTGAACTCTTGAGCAAGATCCTAACCCCAAAAGAAAGCAGCAGGTTGCAGGTGACAACACTGGTGAATTTTACCAGAGGCTTGAGGGATAAATAAGACTGGTTCTCTATCGTCCTTTCCAGAAAACAGAAGCAAGGGACCACTTCTAATCCTCTCCGGAAGAGTAATACTAAAGCCAGACAGAGGTGTCCAAAGAAGAAAGACTCCAGGCCAAGACCGCTCCCCAGCATCGACGTAAAGATCCTTAGCAGAAATGCCAGAGAATCTAGTAATGTAACAGTGGACAAAAAGAGTAATACCCTATGACCCAGGCAGTGGGTTTACTCAGGTATGAGGGGATGGCTCAGAATCCAAATCGCATCAAAACAACCCAAAACATCAACAGGTTAAAAGAATGAAAAGGCTTAGTGAACTAGGAGTAAAAGGGAGCTTTCTCAACTTGATTAAGAACATCTTCAAAACCCCCACTCTAACACTACACGGAGAAGTAAGAAACTGGATACTCCCCCTACCTGAGATGGGCAAAAGGCACTCCACCAGTCCTGCCCATCATAGCAACAGAAGCGGAGTCCGGTGGTGCAGTCAGAAGAAAGGAAAAGGCAGAGTGGATAGATCGGAAAGAAACAAAATAGTCTTTGTTTGCAGATGATGCGATCTCCTATGTAGAAAATTCCAGAGAAATCAACACAGTAAATCCTGGAACTTACAAGTGATTACAGCAAAGCTGCAAGTTACAAAGTTAATATTTATACAAAAATTTCCACTCCGCGCAGCAGCAGGCACATGCTGAAGAAACCCAGAGACACGGCAGCTGCCATGCTGCAGTGGGTGGGTGGTGGAGACACACACACACACACACACACACACCACACACACACACAACAAACACACACACACACACGGAAATACCCGGAAGCACACCCACCCCGCGGCATGGCGGCGTGCAGGTGGGCGCCACTATGAGTAAGTACGTGGTTGAGAAATGGGAGGAGAAAGTGGGATGGTTGTGCACTATGAAGGCAGGAGGAACTGGAGATGCAAGGGTGGGGAGGAACAGCCTGAGGTGAGTAACTCCTGATACCATCTGAGGCACGGCTTGGTCCCAGTCCAGTGCTGCCGCTGAGGGCTATGTCTGGGTCTTTGGTCCTGAAGCAGCAGGAATATGTGTCGATGTCCCTGACCCATGTTTCGACCAGAGCCCATGCAGATGTCCCTAGTCTAGGCTGCCTCCTGGGTCCATCTTGTCTGAGGACTGTGCAGAGTTGGCCCCGTTCCTCACCTGCTGTGGCACCTGGAAAGCTGGCTTCCCTTGCCTGGACAGCATGAAAGAGCTAGCCCCAAGGGCAGGAAAGTGAAAGAACCGGCCCCAACCCTAGCTGCTCTGCTGTCCCATCCCCTAGGGTGCAGGAAATCTAGAGAGCTAAACAACACAACAACCACCCAGGACCAGATGCAGGGCTCTGAGTTGGCCCACCCCAACATCTACCCCATCTCTGAACTGCTAGAGCAAGTGAAGGGGGCCAGTCCTAAAGATTCAAAGCTTCAGGATCTCCATGATACAGGGCAAAAAAAAAAAAAAAAAACAAAAACCAAAAACGGTATCTGTGAAGAGCCCCAGTGAGGGTCCAGTATTGAGAGTATAGCAGAAGCCAGAGGCCTCAAACCAGACCAATGCAATGAACATTTGCAAGAGAAGCTGTTTGGGCAAAAGGGTATATACACTGTGTGACACACAGTGACACACCGCAGCTTTTGTTATTGTTGTTGTTTTATTTATTTTTGCTTTCTTTTAGGGGTTTGCAAGGGTGTAGGGGAGGTATGGGGGATGGGGAGATGAGTGGGATTGGGGTGCATGATGTGAAATTCACAAAGAATTAACAAATAAAAGAGCTATACACATATAAAATATAAGTATAAAATTTTTCCTTTCATTTCAGCAGCATGTGAAGATAAAAACACCATTTATAATCACATTAAAATGGCAGACACTTAGATATTAATCTAACAAAATACATGCATTATCCACATGCAGAAAAACTGAAACATGGTGGTGAAAAACACATCTATCTGCAGCGTGGAAAGGAGGAATCAGTTCTCACATGGACTTCCATCTTTCCTAGCTTTGTTCAAATGGACCTGCCTGTCAAGCGCAGAATAAGAAGCTTCTGAAAGGAAATGTGAGTGAAAACAGGTAGCCATTGGCCTGGCAAAGGTTTGAGATGTAGTATCAGGAGCAGAGTCTATGAAAGAGAATCTAAGTTGGGCTTTACTAAAAGCTAAGACTTCCCCTGTGCAAAAGAGTGGTGTGTTGCAGAATGAAAGGAGGATCCACAGGCTGGCAGAGAAATATTCTCAAAGCATATATATCTGATAAAGAACTTATATCCCAAGTATACAAAGACCATTAAGAACTTAACAGTTAAACACAAAGAAATCTGGTTTTTTGGATCCAAACTCATATCTCACTAAAGAAAAAACTTTTAAAGGGTAAAAGATACTCAGCATAGTTGAAATTTGTAAGTTGCTGATTTTTTTTTTAAATGAGATACCACTATATATTAAAGCAGCTAAAATCCAAAAGCCCCAAAGCACTAAATGCTGGCAAGAATGCAGAGCGACAGACACACTCATGCATTGCTGGGGGGTTGTTTGTTTGTTAACGATGACACACAGCGTCACTATGATTCATCACGTAGGCTTTGGAGAATTTCCCAATTAATCTGAAAGCCTTTATCATATATGTGTGTGCTTGTGCATACATGTTCTCATGTGTGCATGTGGAGGCCAGACAACAGGCTCAGGTGTTTTCTTCAAAAACACTGCCCATCTATTTTGAGACAGCCACTTGATGACCTAGAGCTCACAAAGTGGGTCAGGCTGGCTGGCTGGTGAGCCCAGGGGATCTCCTTGAGTCTTTGTCTCCAGTGCTAAGATTATAATGTGTGACACCATGCCTGGCTTTTCCTCAGGTAGGTTCTGAAGGTTGAGCTCAGGTCCTTGGGTTCACCAAGGCAAGTATTTTACTACTGAGTCATCTCCCCAGCTTCTAGTCTGAAAGCTTATGTCCACACAAAACCTTCGTGCGAATGCTTCCGGTATCACCTCAGTTGCCTCTACTGTAAGCAGCCAGCATAGCCTGAAGTAGCTGAAGAAGATAATAAAGTTGGTATCTGTAATTGGTTTCTTTAAAAACCGTGTTGTGTTATGTGAATATGATTTTGTTTTAATTCCAGATGTGGGATATGGGGCTTCTTCAGATTGTCCACAGCAACTATGATTGTCTTGTGCTCTCATGAGGGGCATAATTTTTGCCAGCTGCACATAGTTTATGTTTGGAATTTTGTGGACTCTTCAGAAGGTATAAATGTGAGAGCCCTGAGAGGGCCTGAGGTGGCAGCTGCTCCCTTGATGCTGCTGGTTCCTGCTGCTGCATTTACCATTGCTGGATTTCTGGATTTCTGGTTCATTACATTGCTAGATTGCTGGTTGGAGATATCCTCCTGACAATAGAGATTGGACTTGCCACAAGGAACTTGATGCCCCTAAATCAGCAGGTAGTAGTCTAAAGAGGTCTACACCCCCTTTCCCCTCTAACCTTCTTTCTCTCCTATCTAGTGGTGGGAGGGGTGGAAGAAATTAGGGTGGAACAAGGGTTGGAAGAGCAGTAGATAAAAGGACCCAATGAAATAACTAAAATTATGCCAACAAGTGGAACCCCACATTAGGTGCCAAATATAGCAGGACTTTCTGGGTCTGCCAGAGGTTAAATAAGGACACAGAGACTTATTAACTTTTATTATAGCTTAGGCCTTTGGCTTGGGCTACCTCCTGGCTAACTCAATCTTAATTAACTCAACTAATCTAGCCCTACAACCTGCCATGTGACTAGTTTTTTACCTCTCTGTACCTGTTCACATCTGTCCACCTCTGTCCACCCCTGCCCCCACTGGTGAATCTCCTGCTTCTGATTTCTTCTCCCAGAGACCCTTTCTTTGTTCAGAAGTCTTGCCCTCCACTTCCTGCCTAGCCATTGGCCTTCTGATCTTTATCAAGCCAATCAGCAAGCAAGGAAGGTAGGTGTTTACGAAATAGAAAACCCAGTGTTGGGCCATAGGAACAATACTAGAATCTGGCCAGCACTCAGCTCTTTGCCAGTACAGCGATGAACAATTGAATATACAGAGATGCCTTTACAATGTACCCAGCAGGTACCTCCAAATGAGCGTTAATGAAAATAAGTAAGCTGTGGCACATGAGAGGAGATGCAGGAGGACCAACGCAGGCTGCCTGAGAAGCCAGTCTAAGAATGCTACATGCCACACAAGTTCAATCATGTAACATTCTAGGAATGATAGAGAGAGAGTTCAAAGGCCAGTGATGGCTGGGGGCTCGGGAGAGAAGGGAGGGGTGAGTATGTGAAGTGTAAGAGAGTTTTAGGACAATTAGATTTTTATGTATGGCATGGTAATGATGCACGAGTGGAATTACATAATTTTAAAAACTCTCAGGAGGTTTCAGCATAAACAGCAACCTTTAAAATATGCAAATTTTTATATTAGGGGGTAGGAAAATCCTGAAGAGAAACCATGACTCTCAGAGACTCTAAAGTATGCCATAAATGTCAGGTCTAACCTTGGTGAAGGGGCTAACCTTGGTGAAGGGGTGGGGAGAAAAGACACAGAACTAAGTAACAGGAAATAGGTAGAAGGACATCAGCACCTGGGCTGATAAACTGATTCCCTACATGGGCCAGCTCTGAAACCACTACATGTGCTCTAATTGTAAATTAGATAAAGAGGTAAAGAGGCAGTAGGTGGTCAAAGCCAGTTTTCATATTAGGTGGAAATTTACTGACAAGAGCAAGAGCAGAGGTTAGAATAGTCCCCATGGTACTGGATTCAAGTTGGAGTTATCATTTTCAGCTTAATACAGGAAGAGAAACATATGTATAGATATATTCACTGATGTGTGTGTGTGTGTGTGTTTTATAAACACTTTCTTATTCTGCCAGCTAAGATGTCCCACAATCAATGACACTTGATTTCTGTGTTAGCTTTTTGTTACCACAACAAAATATCTATAGATAAACTATTCATGACTAGAAGAGGTTTGTTCAACTCAGTTTTGGAGATTCACTGCCCTGAGGCAGCCGGCAAAGCGTCTGGTAGATGGTGGAAGGCAGTGATAAGTAGCAGACACACCTCAAGCCTGAAAGCAGAGAGAGGTATTTGGACCCTCCACAGCCCCTTCTGAGGCCATGTTCCCCAATGGCCTAAAGACTTTGCGTCCCTCACAGGTCGCCATAGCAGTTTCCAATGTCATTATTCAATGAAAAGAACCAGTTCTTGGTGGAGAGATGGCTGAGTCTAAAACTGGCTTGGAAAATACTTAGTATGAGCCTGTGGTATCTTGATGTGCCCAAGGTTAAATAGCTCTAAAGAGACACACCATCGAAGGTGAGGTGCCAAGTGAACACAGCTGCCAACTGAAAAAGCCTTGGAGACTAGGTTGGAAGCATTTGAACACAATGTAGAAAACCATATCCACAAATCCATACAAAGACAATTGAATAAAGACCTGGGGGAGGAGATGCAGCTATCACACACAAAAGCTTCTGTCACTGATGCATTCAGCACTCATGGAGGGAAGACTGCTGCTCACTCCTTGCAGACAGGCTGCATGTGATGCTCTGACAGAGACAGACAGACACTGGTAGCAGGTAAATGAAGATGGCCCACCATGGGAAGCCTGGCAAACACTCTGTTCTGCCCATAAGGATTGACAGTAACAGTGATATACCTTTACAACGATGTGACAAGACATTTTAACTTTTGATGTCCCCCTACCCTCATCACTAGCCCCAGTCCAGTAAAATGAGGAAATACTGGACAAATCCCCAAGGGACATTCTACAGAAGACCTGGCAGTTCCCAAAAGTACCAAGGCTATCAAGACTAGGGAAGGTCTGAGAAATAGTGCACTTCTGAGGAGCCCAGAGAAACATGATGGTCAAATACATTATGGTGTCCTGGGTGGAATAATGGGAGAGAAAAGAGCATCAGGTCAAGCTAAAGAAAGCCAGCTTGTTAGTCATGACAAATACAACATACCAGTGTAAGATGTGATTAAGTCTGGATCTGGATTCCCCGTGGGCTCCTGTTTTGATTCCTGGGCACCCAGCTTGTGGCACTATTTTGAACGCTATGAAACTAGATCCTTAGGGCAAGACTTTGGAAAATGCCTGGCTCCGGCTTCCAGCTTTGCAAGCTCTGTTTTCTGACCCACCCTGTGAGGAGCTCTTGCCTCATGCTGAAGCTACCATGGACAGAAACACCTGCGTGGTCACGCCTTCTCCACTATGATGGACTGAAATCCTAAAACCTTCAGCCTTTCTCTGCCTTTAAGGGGCACTTGAGGAGTCTGTGCTGTCTTTTCAATTTTTCTGCAAAGCTAAAACTTTCCTGAAAATGAAAGTCTATTGGGAAGTCTCCTGCCTCTGCCCAGGTCTCATAGGACTTTCATTCCCTCTACCACAACACTGCCATTTGCCTGTGCTGATTACACTAGCACCCGAGCCTCTCTCAGTCCCATCCCTCCCACACTGATTTAAAAGGGAAGTACAATTACATGCAAGTGTTGCCAGTAACCCTGGCATAGCCTATCCCCCGACTGTTACCATTCCCAACCACACTGCTGTCTCAGTAAGGAAGAGCTCCTGTTTCTTATGCACTGACCTCTCTCTCTTCAGAGTCCTGGCTGTGCCTGGCCTTGCCCATTGCCCAGGGACCTGGACCTTTTCTGCATCCCTGGGTATCCAGTGCTTAACTAGATTCAGGAGCCTGGGTTTTCCTCTGGATTGCTGTCTTGCAAAGCAGCTAAGGACTTCTATTTTTAAAGCCCTTGGCCTCTCTCTGTCTCCCTCTGAAGGGTGCTCCAGGACTCAGCTCAGGATGAATGTTCCATCTCTCACATCCCCTGTCTTTCCTCTCCACTTTATGCCATTGCCAATACTGTCCTTCCCCTGGTGCTGTCAAGGGAAACTGAGCTCATAATTCTTCCCAGGAAGGCTTTAGAAAGGGAGAGCTTAAGTTCAATCAAAGTGTCAGGCTTGAATTGTTTGTGTGTTTTGGTGTAGGTGAGCAGACCCCCTTCTGGGCCTCATACCTCTGCTCTCTCTCCTTCTGCCTGCATGGCGTTGCCTCTTCTGAAGTGCAACCTTTATTAGATGACAAAAGGATCAAATAAAATACACACAAGCACTCGCACACACACAAGCATGCACCACACATCCTCATACACATACACACACATCACACACTCAGACACACATACACACACACACACACACACTCAGACACGTACATACACACAGTCATGCATGTCACACACAGTCACACACATCATAATACACACACATACCACACACACATACACACACACTCAGACAAGTACATACACACAGTCACACATATCACAGTCACAGACATCATACATACACACACAGAGACACACACACTCAGACACATACACAGTCACACACACACACACACACACACAAACACACCTTCTGACTCTCTGCAATAGTATGATCACACCCACCTGAAGATTCCCCTCACCTGTACCATGTGTCCCCACAAATGTGTTTCTCTCATGGCTTCAAGACCTACCATGCCCCTGCTGTGTCCCCAGCCTAATCCTCCAGGTTCAGATGCATCCTCTGGCTCTGGATCAACAATCTATTAAACATCAAGTTGATGTAGACATGAGGTATCTGAAAAGACCCTCCGGTGCTACCCTCCCTGACTGACTTCTGGCCCCTTTCCCTCATTACCATTTCCTTCCTTGGGCCAATAGCCATCCATCCTACCACACAACCAGAAATCATGGGGAAATCAGAACCCACACTTCCATGCCCCTCCCTCATCTTCCTGTCTTCATTCTTCACTCTATCTAAAGGATCAGCTGCATCTTCCCCTCTCCAGCCTCACCATTGCTCACAGCCTTAGCACACCTGTCTGTGTCCCTCAGCCTGCTGCTGCTGTCACAGTCTTGTTCCCTTCTGCATATTCCCACATCTGCCTTCCAGGCCTTTCCCTCCTCAGCAGCTAGCATGGCACCTGCTCTGTGTAAAGACAGCCCAGCATCTCCTGCTTTCACCCCTCTCCCAGAGCCCAGCACTCTTGGAATGGAGGTCAGACCCTCTCCCTGGCCAGCCTCACCTTAACCTCCCTTCCTTCCCCATAGTGGAATAATATCCCCTCCCCTTAGTCTCTCAGAGTATCCATGTTTTCCAGTCTTGGGAGTTTGGATATACTTCCTTCTGGCTGGAATGTACTCTACCCCACCAACCCTGGGAAGCTGATCTGTAATTGAAAAAATCTGTTGCCGTTGGAACCAAGGTTTCCTAAAAACAAGAGAACGTGTCTTCTGCAACTGTTTTCAGACTTATATATCTATTTTATATGTACGTGTTTGCCTTCATGAGTTCATGTGCATTGCACAGCAGAAGGACGAGGAAGCTACAAGAGGCTTTTGTCCGCTGGAACTGGAGTTTCAGGTGGTTGTGAACCATAATGTGGGTTCTGGGAACTGGACCCAGGGCCTCTGCGAGAGCTCTTAGATCAGTGATTCTCAACTTTCCTAATGCTGTGACCCTTTAATATAGTTCCTCATGTTGTGCTGACCTCCAACCATAGAATTATTTCCATTGCTAGTTCATAACTGTAATTTTGCTACTGTTTTGAATCATAATGTGTAAATATCTGTGTTTCTGATGGTTTTAGGAGCCATGACCCACTGGTTGAGAATCATTGTCTTAGATGATGAGCCATCCTTCTACTCCTTCTAGCCCCGTCTACATTGCCTAACAGTAGTTGAGCAGCTCTGTGGGGATACCAGAATAAGATCAGAGGGGCTAGCCTGTCACACTGTAAACTAGTCCCTGGAACAGCATATGGCTTAGAACAGGAGCTCATGGGTTTTTACATGAATGCCAGAGAAGGAAAGGTGGAAAATTGTGTTGTGTCATGTGATTTTTTGGGAAATTGTAGTATGGAGGATGTTTTGCTGAAGACACGTGAGAGGATGCTGAGAACAGACACATGCTTTTTTTCTGGAAACTACCTAGTGAAGTGGCATGTGATGCTTTTCTGGAGTGGACACTTGAGAGGACATGTGATATTTGGAAAGAGTATAAGTATAACCCAACAGACAGTGGACGATGCTCTGGCATTGGTTCACCTTGATTTCTTCTCTGATCTTTACTTGTTGTAACTTCATAAAGAGAAATGCACCAAAGAACTTCTGGTGGTATTCCAGCTACTTCTGGTCATGTTAGCAGACTCCTGCTGATTGGCAGAGCCTTGGGGTTTCTTCTGGATTCAAGCTGCTGCTGTTGACTCACGTTTGGTGTTTTGCTAGAGGACTGGACTGCAGACAACCAAGATTGGAATCGCCTCAAAGGAACTACTACTAAATAGGTCCACATTCCCCTTGTTCTATTAGTCATCTTCCTCCCCAGCCTTTAGTCAGTGGGCTATAAATGAGGTTGAAGCATTAAAAAAAAAAAAAAAACCCTTATTAAAATAGGTTTTGGAAAATATAAGCCTACACCTTAGAAGCAAGCTTTTATTTCTCTGCTCCCTGTACAGCTCAGTGCTACCCTGCTATGAACCCAGATCATAAAACTGAGGCAGAATTAGGATAGCTGCCTCCAAAGCCCATGCTGTTAATAGGACACTTGCACTGATGCCCCTTCATTCTGATCCTGTGAGTCTGCACTGGGTGAGAGGCTTATCACCCAGGAAATCCCCGAGGCTCCCTCCTTGAGGCTAGACATCCACAAGTGAAGAGGGTAACAAACCACAGGAAAACTAGGGAATTGGGAGGGGGCTTGCAAAAATCCCTTGAGAGTATATAATTCCTCGCTTCATCTATCCTTTCTTCCCTCCCTCCCTGCCTCCATCCCTCTGTCTTACTACCAGCCACTGACACTCATTAGAGTTAGTGTGCCTCTGTCTATTAACAAGCCTCACCACAGCTTTGCTGATTATCCCCATCTTCAGATGAGAAGACTGAGTCCCAGACCAAGCTATGAAGCATAACCCTTGCTGGAAGCTGCCAGCTGCTCAGAGAAGCACCAAGCAGGATCGTGGCCAGGCTATACCCCAAAAGACCCATGTTTCCAGAATCACTTCCCTGAGGAAGCTTCTCAAAGGAGCTCCTTTGAATGCTGTCTCATCATGGGAAACAATGGAGAAACTCAGCCCCTCCCCCCATACAAAGAGCTAGGTGAAATCCTCTCTCCAGAAGGTGTGGCTGTCATCTTTGTGGCATTAATGACTCTCTTTGCTGCATCTCAAAGGTGACACCCAAGGGACTATCACCATTTCCTGTCCCTGGACCCTCCAACTCAGCACTAAGTGGTCTTTTTTCTCAAGCCTTTGTCCTTCGTTAGGTTTATGTGAGCTACCCAAGGGAACATGGAACAATTACCATTCTGCTTAAAGTAGCCAGTTCCTGTTCCTTTTCAACCAGAGCCCTTCTAGAACACCAGGATACGGCTCAAATCAGAAGACTGGGGCCTTTCATGTCCCCTTGACAGGCTCCCTAGACTTGGAAATTAAG
>NW_023045341.1:0-37219 GCF_011762505.2 Arvicanthis niloticus | reverse complement strand
GAAATTGAACTCAGGACCTCTGGAAGAGCAGCCAGTGCTTTTAACTGCTGAGCCATCTCTCCAGCCCTCAGTCAGGATTTTGGACTCATGGACAGACAGTGGTTACCATGCACAGCCACTTTCAAACGTCTTCATGTATGTGTTAGGGACAAAGGGAAACTCTAGTTAACACAAAATTCTAAAAGACAATCCAGTGAGCTGATAGGAGGGTTTCTGGCTCTTAGATAAAAGCCAGCATTTTTCAGGAACTTGTGAAACTGGTTCTCATCTACTAAAAAGAGTCATTTCCCTTATCTCTGTCAGAAGGGGTAAATGTAGCTGTGCTGCCTATCAGCTATCAGAGTGCATGCTGGCCTCCAGGCACCCTTGCACCCCTGCACCCCTGCACCCTGCACAAGTACCTGTTACACATTTCAAAGTCTAAGCTAGCTCTTCTCACTTCCTCCCCTGCACCCTTAAAATCCCTCTAGCTCAGGGCTTCTCTCCCTTCAGCTACTCTCCCTGTTATCCTGCTAGCCCCTCTCTGTTCTGCTACTACTTCTCTGCTCTGGACTTCCAGATGCCTCGGAGTCAGCCTCTCTCTATCTTTCTCTCTCTCTCTCTCTCTCTCTCTCTCTCTCTCTCTCTCTCTCTCTCTCTCTCACACACACACACACACACCCCTACAATTTACACCTTCCCCTTCCCTGTTCACCTCACACCTTACCACCTTTAGTAGGTGGAGAGCAGGCCCTGCCCCTCACAGACTGTAGCATTCAGGAGAGCAGGCCTTCTACCTCACCTGGCATAGAGTTGTCTGTGGTGTTGAAGGTGCAGTGAGTCACCCCGGAGGACATGAGAATGGAGAGCTGGCCTGTCCCTTGACGGCTGCTGTATTGGGTGCACTGGCCAGGCAGTACTGGAGAGCTTGCCCTAGTGGTGTGGGTGACCAACTCAGATACCACTCAGACTCCAGATCCAGGGTTTTGATTGGTACACCCAGAATCTACTGTTCAGCAAGTGAAGGGGCCAGTCCTGCAGATCCAAAGCTGCAGAATCTCCATGACACAGGGCAACAACAGGATATCTGAGAGGAGTTCCCGTGAGGATCAATATTGATAGTATAGAAAGACCCAGAGGCCTTGAGTCAGACCAGTAACCATAGCGGTGAACAATTGCTAGTAAAAATGTAGTGAACAAAAGGCATATATATATATATGGACACACACACACACACACACACACACCACACACATAAGTTCTTATTTGTGAGGGAGGACAAAGCGTGGAGGTGTGTACAAAAGGACTGGGAGAGAGTAGGACTGTGGTGCAGATTGAAATCAGAAAGCCGCTTGGTAGAATCTGTAATTACTTTATTATCTGATGCTCGCTGCAACAGGGAAGTTAGAGTAGGGGTCGACAGTTCACTTTAAAGATGCTGTCTGTCAGCTTTCCATGGGCTGATGAGACTTTCAGTGACGGCTGGTTAACAGCAGAACTCCTAATCTAAAGTTTAAATGTCCAGGTAAGGAACACTGTCCTTTGAGGGACACCTTCTCATCGATGCACTGCCAAGTCCAGACCTCCCAATGTTATGCCCAAGTCGCGATGGACCCCAAGACCCACGGAGGAGCCAGTTCTGATGCAAACACATAAAGGTCTTTATTACAAGCTCACAAGCGAGCTTGTAATCACCATTGCATCAGGTTAGAGTGAGAGCCCCGAGTCTAGGGGTATGAGGTATTTATTGTGGTTACAGCAAGCTTTGGGAGTTCATACGGGTCGGCAAGTTAATATTTTAAAGACTGTATTTTTGGTGTAATCTGTAGGAACCAAATACCTGAACACGCAGAATGCTAGGCAATCTATTTTCTACAGGATGGTCTTAGGTTATCTATATGTTCCTTGACCCTGCTGTTGTAGCCTGACTGGCCATTACTAAGGAGGGGAGGGTTGCCATTGGATTTTTGCTCAAGTGGACTTTGTGGTTTTTCGTCCGTGGAATTGGAGTGCTTGGACTTATACGACATACTGGCAAATCAGTTTTTGGAGATCAGGTCCCATCTGGGTCTCTGGTCTTAAAGGAGTGGAGATAGATGGGAGGACATTCAACGAATTTTAATTTCCCTTCCCAACAGGTGTATGCTAAGGTGCCTTCATGGTCAGGGGGGCAGAGAATCCTCCTTGGAGCCAAGAGGAAGTCGACAGATAACAGAAAAGAGATGTTTCTCAATATCGTCCAGCTGGGAGGCATTCTGTTTAGTTGACACACACGCCATACTCTCCAAATATATCTAAACATGTGTGAACAACTTAGCTTTAAAAACGTAAAACAAATCATGTGTTTTTATAGAACTTGATAAAAATAGTCAGATGTACATGTTCTCTCTCACACACACATAAACAGACACACAGAGACACACATACGCATACACACAGATGCACACAGTTTTCTGGCACCTTCATCTCTCTGGGCCTGGTCTGCTTTGGCATCCCATTGTCTTGGGGGAGGGGGTGTTCCCATCTTGCCAGCGTCTGCTCTTCTCTCTGTTGCTCCGGGGTACTTTCTCATCTCTGTGCAGGGGTGTTCAGGCTCACCAGACAACCGTGCAGATTGTTGTCACCTTAACCAATTTGCTCCAGCATCCTCTTCGGCTTGTCCTTTGGTCATGGCAGTGACAGTGGTGGGAAGTAAGCCCTGAATGTAGGGATGGTCAGAGGTGGGGCTTAACCTCGTTACATGGCTTATCTTTTTCCCAGTGAGTGAAATCACACATCATGGAATATTTGGGAGTAAGTGTGTGTGTGGTGTCTATGTCTTTTGTCTATTTAATAGCATTTTTTCTCTAACTTTTTTGAAGGTTCATTTTTATTTATTCGTTTGTGTTTCTGTATTTGTGGGTGTGCATGTGCGTGATCATGTGACGTCCAAAAGAGGGTGTCAGTTGTCCCTTTGGATCCTTTTTCTGCCACTGCTGTGAGACAGAGTCTCTTCCTGAACCTGGGGCTTAAATCTCTGCTAGGCTAGAAGTCAGCACATCTCAGCAAATCCTCTTTTTCCACCTCCCTTGCTGTTGGGGTTGCACGAGTTTGTAGGAACTGTCAAGTCGCATGGGACACGGTCCCCAGCTGTATTTGTGGTGGAGTTGTGCATCGTGGAGTCACATAGGTAGCATCACATACCTTTCCTAATACAGCAGGTGTAGCCCTGGGCTAGGATAGTCGGGATGGCATGCCTTGCACCTAGACTGCCCTGACAGTTTTAAAGATGGTCCACTTTTACTTTGAGACAGTTTTACTGTGTAGCCCAGGCTGACTTAAGCTCATGGTCCTCCCGCCTCAGCATCTCAAGAGGGTGCTAGCATTATAGGCAATCCTGCCATGCTCTACTCTAAAGCTGTTTGTTCCTTAATATCACCTCTTTAATTAAATGAGGCAATTTGGGTTGATGGGTAGAATAATAAGACTCCTTCATCAGATACAGAAATAGCCCAAGCTCCATTAACACCTAGAAAGTGGGTAATCTATTAACTACTGTTGCCAAGGCAGAAATGAGGCAAACCACGAGCAGGGCGCAAGCTGTGTGTGGTAAATGCGTTTCTTTGGGGTGCCTTATTTGGCTAGAGACCCCATTATAGAACTTAAAATTATAGAATCCCTCCTGCTTCTCTCCTATTTAGAGGAGAGTCTCAGCATCTTGTTCTCCATTTGCAGTTTGAAGTTAATGAAATATGACGGTTACCCTTAGTTAAGGGTATAAAGTGCGTGTGTGGTACACTAGACATGGCCAACCTGGAAGCCGTTCTCTAAAGTGAAGCCACTGGGGTTGTCTATTGCATGATTCCTTTTATGTGCTGTGTGCCGAATAGGCAAATCCAGTGTCAGAAGTCACACCAGAGCTTGCCTGTGAGGACAGGAAGTGATCACTTAATGTGTTCGGAGTGTTATGAGGAGATGAAAAAGTTGTGAAAATAAGGTGAGCCTATTGGTTACACAGCACAGTTATGCTAAATACCACTGAGTTTCATGTGTGGTTCCCAGAGGGGAAGGGATGGAACCGTAAACAGTGCCAGGGAAGGGGCCGACCACTGAGCCGCAGGCTTGGCCCTTGGAACTCAGCGTAATGCCAGGTATGGTTATCTAACTATACTGCAGGTCCTTAAGATAGAAAGGGTCCTGTGTGTTTTGTTTTATTGGAGGCAGGGTCTCTCTCCATAGCCCATGCTGATCTAGAGATTACTATATAGCTCAGGTTGCTCCCAAACTCAAAATCCTCCTGCCTGAGTTTTCCAGTCACTGCAGTTACAGATGTGCTTCACCACACCCAAATCAAGCCCTCTCATAAATGCCAGCTCTTTTATAAAGACTGTGCTGTTTTGGAGGGAAGTCCTTTGACAAAGTTGTTCTCAGGGAGCTCAGGAGGGACTCAGATGCCATGAAATTATCAGAAGAGCTAGTCTTGGCCAGGCGTGGTGGCGCACACCTTTAATCCCAGCACTTGGGAGGCAGAGGCAGGCGGATTTCTGAGTTCCAGGACAGCCAGGGCTACACAGAGAAACCCTGTCTCGAAAAACCAAAAAAAAAAAAAAAAAAAAAAAAAAAAGAAGAGCTAGTCTTTATTTTTGGAAACAGGCTGTCTATCATTGAGCCTGGGCTAGCCCTGAACTCCTCCTCATCTTTCTGCCTTCACTGCCTCAGTTCAGGCATCACAATACGCTGCCATACCCAGCACAAAAAAGATTTCATTAAACCAGCATCGAAAACATTGTGCCCTTAGTGGCTAAGAGCATGCACCATGAAGAGGACCACATCCCTGTATTCACGTCAGGCAGCTCACAATCACCAGTAACCTCAGCTCAATGGTTCCAACACCTTCTGAACTGCAGTACCATGGAACCTGACACCCTCTGCTCTATGCAGGTAGCTGCCTACATGGGTGCTCATGAACTCAGATGCAGTACATACACAAAGAAAGCTTTAAAATACTTATTCTCTCTTTCCTGAGAACTGTTGTTTTATTGAGCTGCTGTTTCTTTGTTTCTTTAGAGTCTGATGATTAAAAACCACAGCCTTCCGCTTAGGCTGCACCACCAAGTGTTGCCCCCAAGTTCCTAAATAATAGGTAAAATTCACATCATAATAAAGATTTCAGCCATAAAACCTGGCATCTGGGAGCCCCAATACATCGTGTCCAGCCACTCTAGAAAATGTAATGATGACAGGCCATAAAAAGAGTTTATTCACGGTACTGCATGGGAAACAGGCCGCAAGCCTCCTCGGCCCCCCTCGGCAGGGACCAACAGGAGCCTCAGGTCCCTGTATTACAGGGGAGGAAATTCGGGTATGGGCCCGAGGCATGCATACCTAAACAGCCGTGCTCAAACCATGTGTGCTTCTGTCAGACTCTGGACTCTGGGAAGTTTTAGTGCTTAGACAGGCCGTTTTGTTCCTGCTTGGCCCAAGGATGGAGAACTCATTTTGAGATGATCTGTCTGTACATGACACTATTCTGAGCTGCCTTTCCAGGGCCTGGTGACACTGGAAAACTTTTCCTCTTATCTTGGTGTCTTCAGCCAGAGAGGATAAGGATGGCTGGCTTTAGGTGGACATTCTGTAAGTGAGTCACATGCAGAGCTGAGCAGGAATCTCAAGTTTTCAAAGGAAAGGTACAACATGAAGGCAGAGCTGGCGTTTGTCCTGTGTTAGCCACTCAGCCAGGGCCAGGTGAAGAGTCGGTGCTTTACAGCAAAAGCCTCCCCTGAGTCCCTGTCTTCAGCCCATCAAATTAACCATCTTAAAACGAGTGATTCAGCTGGGCGGTGGTGGCACATGCCTTTAATCTCAGCACTTGGGAGGCAGAGGCAGGTGGATTTCTGAGTTCGAGGCTAGCCTGGTCTACAGAGTGAATTCCAGGACAGCCAGGACTACACAGAGAAACCCTGTCTCGAACCCCCTCCCCCCCCCAAAAAAAAACAACCAAATAAACAAACAAACAAAAAAACCCCAAGTGATTCTGTAGCATTAAATGTTAAATACATCGACGTGCACAGTACCAGCTGTGTGTTGCTTTGTAACATTTCATCCTTCCTGCCCATTCACAGTTGTTCATTCACAGTTGTTCCCTAACAGCCTCCATCCCTAACAACCACCGATTTGTGTTCTGTTCTCCAAGCTCTGGGCGCCTCCTATAAATAATAATAAATAATACATTCCCTCTGCTTGCTCCTTCTTTCTTCAGTTTGATGTCATGTTTTGGGCACCTTGCTCCAGCTTATGCTGTTGTTTCCCCAGCAGGGCTAGCACAGTGTCTTCACCGTCTGTTGATACACGTTTGGGCTAGTCTCATCTCTTGGCTATGTGAATAGTACTTGGAGGGACATGTGTAACTTGCTTCTGATTGGGTCTGTTTTCATTCCCTGGGCATGTACCTGGAGTGCAGTTGTTGGTGGTCTGGCTTTCCATCCGTATCAGCAAGCTTTCACAGGGCTGCACTGGATTTCTTTCCTTTCCTGGCATTGTCTGAGGTTGCCATTTCTGGCAACCTTGTCAGTAGTTTTTTCCCCCCTCTCCATTATTTTGAGAGTCAGTACCTCATTGTGGCTTGCTCTGTATTTCCCTGAATTATTAATGTTGCTGAAGATTCTTATGCATTGTTATTGCAGCTGTTTGTGTTTCTTCTTTGGGAAGATACCATCTCAGTCCTCTCTGTTTTGAAGATTAGTTTGTGTTTGAGTTTTTGAATTGCAGGAGTTATTATATATTTTGAATATTTTAATCTTTAACAAATAATGCAAACTCTTGTGTTCTGTAAGCTTTCTTCTTTCCTGCTTTCTCTGGATCCCTCCTTTCTTCTCCTTTGTTCCCCTTTGCTTTCCTCCCTCACCTCTCTCCCTCTCCTCCCCTTCCCCGTCCTCCCCCTTCCCTTCCCTTCCCTCTCCCCTCTCTTTCCCTCTCTCGCCACCCCCTTGCTTGTTTCTTTGCTTCCTTTGCCTCACTGTGTAGCCTAGGCTGGCCTTGAACTCATGATCCTCTTGCCTCCTTAGTGGGGGATCACAGGTAGCTGTTGTGCTTGGTTTCCCTTCACTTTCTTCCCACTAATGTATTAGACTTGTGAATTTCACTTCAGTCCAGTTCCCCATGTCTCTCTGCTGGTTCGTGTTTATACTGTTCATCCAAGGACTCATTGCCAAATGCAGGGTCCTAGGAAACTCATTGTACTTATCTTCTGAGAGACTTGTGGCTTAGCTTCATGTGTAAGTCACAGATCAATTTTGAATTAGTTTTTGTGCATAGCTGTGCCTCGTCTGTGCTCGTCCCGTGTGTAGACATTGCCTGTACGTGGGATTTATTTTCCTGTTCCCACTTATAGTCGTGACACTTACTTATGTGTTTTGTTGTGTGTTTTGAGACAGTCTCACTCTGTAGCCTTAGCTGTCCTGGAACTGGCTAGCCTCAAACTCATTGAGATCCATCTGCCTCTACTCCCCAGTACTGGAACTTAAGCATGTCTTACCATGCCTAAGTATATGCATTTGAACATTTTATTTATTTATTTATTTATTGATTTATTTATTTATTTATTTATTTATATGGGTTTTTTGCCTGCATGTATATCATGTATCACATGTGTACAGTGCCCATGGAATGCAAAAGAGGGTGTTGGATCCCCTGGGACTGGAGTTACAGCTGGTTGTGGATGCTGGGAATTGGAATTAGGTTTTCTGGAAGAGCAGCCAGGTGCTGTTAACCACTGAGCCACCTCTCCAGCCATTTGGTTTTTGTTTATTTGTTGGTTGGTTGGTTGGTTGATTGATTTTGTGAGGTGTGTTTTACATCCTGGCTGTCCTAGAATTTGCAGTGATTCTTCTGCCTCAGCCTTCCCAATGCTGGAATTACAGGTTAAACCTTCCCACCCTGGTTATACATTTTTGTTTGTTTTTGAGAAGAGTCTTCCTCTGTAGCTTTAGCTGGCCCAGAACTTCTATGTAGACCAGGCTGCCTTGGAACTCACAGAGCTCCACCTGCTTACAGGTCTCCTGAATGTTAGGATCAAAGGCGTGTGCCGCTTCGGCAGCTTGCCACGATCATCCTTGCTGTTTGCTTCCAGTCGAGCTGAGTTTCTTGTTTCTTTCCCCAACAACAGGATCGTGGGGTTGATAGTACCATTTTTCAGAATCCCAAAAAGCTTCACCTAACTATTGGGATGTTGGTACTTCTAAGTGAACAGGAGATCCAGCAGACGTGTGAGATCCTGCAGCGTTGTAAAGAAGAATTCATTAAGTAAGTAACAGGCAGCAGTGGGGAGGGAGATTCAGCCCAGGCTGGGGACTTTTCTGAATCACAGTCTTGGTTGTGGATGAGAGAGATGGATGACTTGGGAATCAGGGTATTTCGCTTGCATGTATGTGTACCTTAGTACCTACAAAGGTCAGAAAGATGCCAGATCTTCTGGGGTTGGAGTGACAGACAGTTGTGAGCCACCATGTAGGTGTTAGGAAACAAAGTTTGGTACTCTGAAAGAACAAGTGTTTTTACCTGCCGAGCCACCTCTCCAGCCCGGATCTGTTCATTTGTAGTACTTAACATTGGACTGTCACCTGCAAGTTTAAAAATGGACTTAAAGCATGCATTTACAGTTTCTAAGTTGTACTAATTGATAGGCAAATACTGTTCTTTAACAGTACATCCCGTTGTTTGATCCAGAGTAGCATATTGCTACAACTTCAGTGGCTTAAAACAGCACACTTAAAAGAACATCTGGTTTACCATCTGTGGGTCAGGAGTGGGGGGGGGGCAGCCCAGGCTGAGATCTTTTCAGTATCACAGGCTTGTCTGCAGATGAGCGAGCTGGATGGCACGGGAATTTTAGCGTTTGCCTATTTGTTTATAAAATGTACAAACTCATGTACCCATGCCATGACACACATGTCATGGTCCAGGGCAGCTTGCAGGGGTCAGTTTTTCTTCCCTTCCTCCATGTAGTCCCAGGGATCAAACCCAGGCTCACACATGGCCGCCCATTACTTCTACCTGCTGAGCCATCTCTGGTCTGTGTCAGAAGACTGATATTGTTTCACTGGACTGAAGTCAAAATATTGGCAGAGCTGTGATCCTTTCCAGTTCTCAGGAAAAATATCTATTTTCTTGCCTTTAAGCCTAGCTTTTCGAGGTCTCTCACATTACTTACCTAGTGGCTGCTTTTCCCTACCTCTAATTCTAATGTGTCATTTTTCTGCACCTTCAGTTGTCCCTGCCACTGTGACTGCAGCAGGAACAAGCTGTTGGTCTTGAAAGACTCTGACCTGAATGAATGTGTTTATATAATTAAATCGAACCCTATTACAAAGCCCCTTACCCAAGACATGGAAGAGAGTAGGGTGTGGTTTTCCAGGAGGGCCTGCCACAGTATTGCAGACAGTACTGTAGCACTGCTTAGTGAAGAGAAACTGAGGGGTCTCCCTCCTCTCCTCTCCCCTCCCCATTCCTCCCTCCCCCTTCCTCCAGCTCTATTTCTCTAGTTACTTATGAATAGCATGGTCTTACTGTGCTGCCTCAGCCTCTTGAGTAGCTGGGATCCTGTTTCCTAGGCTAGTCTCAGATTCTGAGGCTCAGGTAAATCCTCCAGCCTTAGCTTAGTGTTGGGATTATAGGTGTGCACCGCTGTGCCTGCTGAAGAGAAGGAGGAAGAGGAGCAGGGGAAGAAGAGGAAGAAGAGGAGGAGGAAGGGTAAGAAGAAGAGGAGTAGGAGGAGGAGCAGGAGGAGAAAGGCTGTTGTGACAATGGACACATGGTCCCAGGAGGCTAAGGCAGAAACATCTTAAATTTGAGGCTCACTAACATGGTATGGTGGCATTGCCTGTGAGCCCATGGCTTGGAGATGGAGATGGGGGTATCAGGAGTTCAAGGTTTTCCCTGACTATGTAAGCCAGTTGAAAGGGATTGTGAGCTTCATGAGACCTTGTCTTAAGCAAGCAAACAACCCCAAACCAAGAAACAAAGCAAACAAAAAACTAAAACACAAACCACCAAACCCATCTCAAAACACAAAAGAGCAAGCAAAACCAACAACAGAGTAAATATAGATGTTTTTGTTTTAGTTAATAAGAATCTCAAGCCAGGCATGGCAGTACACAACTGTCATCTCTGGCCTCTGGAGGCGGAGGCGGAGGCTGCGGGTTTAAGGCTGGCCTGGCTTCACAGAGAGTTCTGGGCAAGTTTCATATCTCAAAAAAAAAAAAAAAAAAAAAAAAAAAAAAAAGCAGAAAAAAAATCAACTCAGGGAGACTCTTGGAGAAGGCTGACTTGTTACTTATTTTTTAACTGTAAAATTTTAATTTACACATATATCTGACACAGAAGTCATTTCACAGAACCTCCTTTTTCTCTCCTCTCCTTCCCCTTCCCCCGGGGTTCCCACAGATGGCTTTTTTCTTTTCCAGCTCTTTACATGAGGTTTGGTGAGGTGACGGGGCGGACCAGCAGGTCTAATTGAGGCAGGGTGTCTGTCCATCCAGGCCTCAGAGATCAACCCCTTACTACCTTGCTATGAATAGCAGCCTACTGTAATGCCACTGGACACAGAGCCTGGGACACACATAAGAATGGAGGACTTTTGCTTTGGATGTCCTGGTGGCGTTGGTGTGACAGTGTCCTTGGATATTAATTGGGAAGAAGTGGCTGAGACCCTGTTGGCACAGCCGCTGTGTCTTCTGTTTTGGTCATCTCAAAGTCAGGACTCAGAAGTACCCTTGCTCACTTTTTACTTAAGACTGAGGAAGAGAGATTTGAAAACTAACTCTCCCAGATAGATTTTAGGGAATTCCATTCCTGGGCAGGGGGACAGATTCCTGAGCCTCTGCACAGCTTGCGTCTGGGAGCCCTGACCAGGAGTGATGCAGGAATGAAGACAGACGATAAAGGACAGACATATGTACAAAAAAGCTGGGATTGGGTGGGCTGGGCTCTCTGATGGGGAGTTGTAGTCCCTGGAAGCTCTGCATGTTTGTTCTGTGTGTTGAGTGGGGAGGCTGTTGCATACGGCTGAAGACAGGTTATTACTTAGAGATGAACAGGAAGGCAGGCCCGTGGTGTACAGTTGAACAAGGAAGCAGGTTTAGCCAGACTTGGTAGGAGCAAGTCTTTATAGGGGAGCAGTCTTCAGGCCGTGAACATCTGCAGGGAGGGGCTATACCTATATATTTTCTGCACACACCATCATCGTTCAGACCAGAAGAAGGCTTAGCCTCCCTGAGAGCCTCACCCAGGGAAGGTTCTCTTACTGCCGTGGACTGAAGCACTGGGCTCCTTGACACGTCAGTCACACACATCACTCAGGACTTGATTTGCTTCCTCTGTATCCTGCAGTAGCTCAGTGGAGAAACTGCTCTATGCACAAGTGTGAGGCCTGAGTGTGTGTCCCCAGAACCTGTGTAAAGCCAGATGCAGCAGCACACACCTGTGCTTAGCAACACACACCTGTGCTCAAAGCACCCTGTGCTGAGATGGGAGCACGAGAAGGGAAGCTCATGGACCAGCTAGCTAGAGTGTGCCACGATGAACGAGAGGCCCTCGGCTGAGGTGGGAAACAAGGTCTAACCTGAGGTGCATCTCCACACAAGCACCAGGGCATGTGTGTTCATACCCATGTGGGCTCACACAGCCCTTTTTTTGTATACAGGTACCATGTTATTCTAACATGGCCTTATAGGAATGGGTCGCCTGGCTCAGTGGATAGAACAAGGAGAAAGGATCTAAAGTCTTTCTCTGGTTTACATATGAGACTCTGTAGTACATTGATTTGTTCTCTTTCTCTTCCTTCTCTTTCTCCTTCTTTCTCTTCCTCCTCTTTCTCCCCTTCTTCCTCTCCTTTTTCTTCCTCTTCTTCTTCCTCTCCCCTTCCTTCCTCCTTCCTCCCTTCTTCTATGTAGCCCTGGCTGTCCTGGCACTCACTATGTAGATCAGGCTGGCCGTGCCCTCATACAGATCCTCCTGCCTCTGCTTCTAGCTTTGCTTCCTGTGTGGTGGGGTTAAAGTTGTGTGTCATCACTCCTGATCAGTTATCCATTTCCCATTAGTTACGTGAAGACAAGAGAGCCGCTTGTTCATTGGTTTTTTGAGACTAGGTGTTTTTGTGTAGCTCAACTTTACCTCTTCCTTGCAATCCCCTGCCTTAGCCCCCGAGCAGTAGGATATCAGGCCTGTACCACCAGTCTCCACAAAAACAGAGTTTTTTGTTGAGCATAATCAAACACTGGCTGAGTTTTACAGTGAGCCAGTTCTTTTGACTCTTATTCTTTGCTCCGTGGCAGACATGGCTATTTTCTTTTATTATTTTGAAACAGGGTTTCTGTATATAGCCCTGGCTGTCCTGGAACTCACTGTGTAGAACCAGGCTGGCCTCAGATTCACAGAGATTTGCCTACCTTTGCCTCTCCAGTGCTGGCATTAAAGGTGGGCACCACTACACTTATTTTATTTTTTAAATCTTACTTAAAACTCAAAATAATTTGGTGTCCATCAGTAGATAGTTGCAGTTTTCTTTGTACAAAATAAAAAATATTTAAAGGTCTCATACTTCAATATATTCCCAATTTTCTTTTTGCTAAACTGAACTTAAAGTAGCTGCATTTTCCTGGCTGCCACTGGAATAATCCTGCTTTTAAAAAAAGGTAGAGTTAGATAAAATATTTATATAGTGAAGTATTTGTTCTTCTTGCCTTAAGAAAGTCAGGCCACAGGTTTTAATCACTGGGTTTTAATCCTAAGCTGTGGGCAGACCTAGCAAGTTCTTCCCTTTTGTGTACTTAGTGACTTTTGTGACTCACTGCCAAATTGGAGCCTGGAAGCGTGTCAGAATGTGTGTGCCGGGAATAAAGAACAGTCCTAATAGTTCTAAGCCTCTGACATGACAAGATGAAAATGGTAATTGTAGTTTTTCAAATTCAGCAAAGCTTTTGAAATAGGACAAAGTTGCCCTGCCAGAAATCTGCAGTGCATGCAGAAAGATGTTTAAAGATGCTGTTTTCAAAAGGCTGGGAGGATTTGAGACCAGCAAGTAAAACACTCAAGCCTCCCAGGGCTCCTCTCCGCCCCTCTGTGCTATGTGCACTTGCTTAAAACATTTACAGGGCAAACTTACTTCTCCCGTGTCAGATGAGGGTCAGAGTCAGGTGTCTGCAGTGCCTAAGGCAGGACCAGTTTCTCCAAATAGAAGAGACTTCACTTAGAAAAACAATGCATTAAACTCTGATGAATACATTGTCTTCTGTTTTCAGCTATGTTTGTTCTTTGGTCTCAGCCTTTGCTATGGGTACCACTGTGTAACAGCATTTCTAACCTGAGCCTGCTATGCTGTAAAGACCCTAAAATAAAATGTGCAAAGGAAGACACTGGAACTAAGAGGACCAGTATAGACTGTGCTGTAGCCTAATGTGATGGCATTTCAAGTTGGAATATTAAAATAAACATGACATATATTGGATTTGATAAAGCCCAGTGCTTGGGTATTTGAAGGACGTGGGTAGTTGTTAAACTAAAGGATGCTCTCTAACTAGAACCCAGATATTCGTGGAAATTCTTAAGCTTAAGGCTCATGCAGCTTTATAGATTTTGAATGAATTATTCAGTGTTGAGGAAACTCTGATGCTCAAATGTGTCTCTTGTGACTTTTCCCTGTGAGATATAGGACAGAAACAGGGCAGTGGCTCTGAGTATCTCCTTTCACAAATATAACCAGTCTTCAGCTTTAGCACCTGTCTCCTGAAGAGGCAGATAATAAAAATAAATAAATAAAAATAAATAAAAGACAGACCCTCACAGGCAAGGGCTTCAGCAAGTAAATCTAAGAGAGACAAGGGCATGGGGAAGAAAAATGAACTGCAGACAGATGGTAATTTCTAATTATTGCTTCAGATGTCATCGTTCAGCCACTAAGACAGAGAAACAGTGACCTGGCTTTCTCCAATTTTTAACCTTTCTCCTGGTAAATCACGCTGGGGAGTTTGCAGGTGATTCCATCTCTACTCATAGATAAGCCTGGGAGCCTGTCCTGTCCATCCGGTTTCTGATCTCAGCCCATCATTCCACTCCAAGGATTTACATTAGATCATGTGTGTGTTGCTCAGTGATGGAGGGCTTGCTTGGCAGTCCTCACATGGAGGAGAAGAGCAAGAAAGGGAGAAATGGGTCCTGCAAATCAACGCAGACAAAAACTGTGCTTACACATTAAAATTCGGTACTGTTTGATGACATCAATATACCTGAACAAGTTCTACAAAGACACAGGTAGTTAGTACCTGGTAAAAAGTAGTTAGACAGTCTGTATAGTGCTCACTCTGCAGTGTCATTGCTTGGGAGACAGAAGTTTGCTTCCAGTTCAAGCCCTCTTGAACTACATACTCCTAACACTGCATGGGCTACAGACACAGTGTGACCTGTCTCACAAAACAACAAAACACAGGAGAGAGTTTGGGCTCTCAGTCCATGCAGACTTAGTCGTGTAAATCGTAGTGGCGCTAAGCAGCACCTCTTAACAAATGCTGCAGGTGGGAGGAGGCTCACACAGCTCTCCCATGAGGCATTAAACCGGTAAAAAAGTGGTCGTGTGACCTAACTGTGCAGGGTTAGTTTTTAACCTTTTTCAGCAATTTTTTATTATTAACATGTGTATGTGTGACTGTGGGGTTCTTGTACCATGGCATGCTTGTGGAAGTCAGAGGACAGCTTTCAGGAGTCTGTCATCCGCCCCCACCTGGTGGAGGTGGTTTCTGCTGTCCTACTAGTCTAGACTAGCTGGCCAGTCAGTGAGCAGAGCTTTTGGGGGTTCTCCTGTTTCCCTCTCCCATCTCATGGTAGGCATGTTGGGGCTGCAGGTGTCGGCCAGTGTGGCTGCCTTCCTTGCATGTGTCCTGGGGGACAAGCTCAGCTCGTGAAGACTTGCCTGGCACACACCCTCACTAACCATCTTACCAGCTCTACCACAGTTCATTGTAAAAGCATTAGGAAAACCAGGAACAGCACACACTTCTGGTCCCAGTGAAAGACCAAAGCAAGAAGATTGTTTTAGTTCAGAAATTTGGGCCAGCCTGGGCAACTCATAAGACCCTGTCTCTTTTTGGTTTTGTTTTTTGAGACAAGGTTTCACCATGTAACTCTGGCTGTCCTGGGACTTGCTATATAGACCAGGCTAGCTTCCAGTTCAGAGAAATATGCCTCTCGTTGCCTCTTAAGTGCCCATTGAGATCCTGACTCTTAAAAAAAAAATTGTGTGTGTGCTATAGTTAGTATAAAGATGACTTTTTAAAAAAGATTTATTTATTTATTTATTTATTTATTTATTTATTTAATGTATATGAGCACACTGTCTCTCTCTCTCTTAGGCATTAAATCCCAATGGCAGGTGGTTGGGAGCCACCATGTGGTTGCTGAGAACTGAACTCAGGACCTCTGGAAAAGCAGTCAGTGCTCTTAACCACTGAGCCATTGCTCCAGCAGCTAAAGTTGACTTTTAAAGCAAGTTTTCTTGCATGTACCTGGGTATACTAGAATGTAGCCTCTCATATTGAATCTTCTAATCAGTACTTGGAACAGAGACATACAATATCTGATGAGGTCTCAGGCTTTCTATAAGCTAGAATGTTTTGAAATGTCCTGCTTTATCTTAGGCATAGCTTTGGTGAGACTTATGAATAGGGCCATAAAATGTTGGTTGGTTGGGTGCAGTCTGGGGTCACCATCTCCTCTTGCCTGCCCAAGCTTTCTCTATAGAATGATCCCATATGGTGCTCCAGGCATGGCTGCAATCCCAACATGTCCACAGCTTGACACACGGGTGAGGGTGGTATCTCAGTGCCTCGGCTGGTCTTGTTTCTTGGCCAGTACTGGCATCCCTGGTTGTCCAAGGCTCTGTTGATTCAGAGTGGCTCCACGCTGGCCCCCTGCAGCCACTCGGGCTCTGCAGAGACGGCACGCAGACACCTATCCGCCTGTCTGGTTCCCCAGTGGTTGCAGCTTCTCCTGACCTTCAGCATCTTCCTCTTGGAAGGTAATTCCACAGGAAACCCCACCCAAGAGCACCCAGATCTTCCAAGTGTTGAAGGCCTAGGTAGTGACACTCTAGACAAACTCCAGAGTCTGAATGAGGAGGGAGGTCTTCGCAGCTGAATCCACCTCGATAGTCACAACATGCCAGGCCTGGAAGTGGCAAAAGGAGGAAGCTGTAGGGCACTGTGACAGTCACGAGCTTTCCTGTGGTGACCTAAGGTGCAAGGCAGACCTAAGGAGCAGGTCTCAAGGCTCTCAGTATAGCCCAGAAGAAGCCTTAAGATGGCAGGCTGTGACTGCATTTCCCTCAACATGTCCAGAGCAGCTTTCCTAGATGGTGGGGTATCTATTCTGTTATGACTAGAGATCCCTTGAGCATCAGTTTCATTTAAGGTGTAGGGATTCTGGTGGTTTGAATATGCTCAGACCATGGGAAGTGGTGATATTAGGAGGTGTGGTCTTGTTGGAGAAAGTATAGCTTCCTGTGGGGGTAGGCTTTGAAGTCTCATATATATGCTCAAGTCTGGCCAGAGTAGTTCTTCTCCTGGCTGCCTTCCAGTCAAGATGTTGAACTCTCAGCTCCTCCAGCACCATGTCTGCCTGGACACTGCCATACTTCCTGCCACGATGATGATGTACTAAAACCTCTGAACCTGTAAGCCAGTCCCAATTAAATGTTGTCCTTATATGAGTTGCCTTGGTCACAGTGTCTGTTCACAGCGTGAGAAACCCTAACCAAGACAGGGATATGAGAGCAAGAGAAATGGGGTCACTCTATGATGCCTAGAGTGCCCCTTAGCTAATGGAGCTTGCCTGGTTTTCAGGGGGGCAGGAAGCTCTATCTGGCTGAAGTGTGTACCTGTTAGAGGGATCGCAGAAGAAAACATGATGGTGGGAGTCTTCTGGGCCCTGTTGGTTCCCATTGAACGACAGTTTTCCTGTTGCCAAGGCTGGACACACTCATGCTCCTTTAGGTCAAACAGGCTGAGACTCCTAGTCCCTCAGTAGGCAGGGTCTGCATCTCAGTTCATCAGTTGAGAAGCTGTGGAGAATGGAGCCTCAGTCAGCATCCACTCTTAAGATTAAAGGATTGAAGTCTCAGAGGAGGAAACTGAGGCAGGACTGAAAGAGGAAACATTGAGGGGTGTGGGGAGGAAAGAAACTCCTCACTTGAGTCTAGATGGAATCTTGCTAGCCAAGAGTTAAGGATTTTGACAAAACTAAGATTTACTGCGAAGACTGCCTACATAAAAACAATATTCCTTTTCTTTTATTTAGAAGCATTTCCAGTGGGGACGTTACAGTAGCAATGAGGAGCCCTGAGTTTGACCTTCTTCCTTTCCCAGCTGGGAACCTGTAACTTTTTGAAAATATCACAAACAAGATTATGAGTGTTGTTAGTGAAAAAACTGTCTTGGGACCATGTATATTAACACTTCTTCAGCCCTTACTTAGGTCCTGTGTTTTTCTTTGTTTGTTTGCTTGTAATTCTGTCTAGAGGACTTTGGAACTATCCAATGATCTCATTTACCAAAAGAAGTTCCTCAGAAACCCTAAAAGCTGTATGTCGTGGTTTGAATGACAATGGCCTCCATAGGCTCACATGTTTAACGACTTGGTCCCTAGCTGGTGGAACTGTTTGGAAAGGATTCGTGGGTGTGGCCTTGTTGGAGGAGGTGTGTCACTGAGGATGGGCCCATGCCATTCTAGTTAGCTCTCTCTGCCTCATGCCTGTGGATGAAGATGTGAGCTCTCTGCTACTGTTTTAGCACCATGCCTGCCTGCTGCTGTGCTCCCCACCATGATGGTCAGATTAACAGGCTAGAACCGTGAGCTCCAAATTAAGTGTTTCCTTTTTAAAGTTGCCTTGGTCATGGTGTTTGTCATGGCAATAGAGAAGTAACTAAGACACATCGTAAGTTTGGAAACCATCAAATTCATCTATGGGATTTGTTAAAATACTTAGGGTGACTTCTCTCGAGAAACTTGTACACATAGTTTAGTGTGTACTATCATTTTCCTAAGCCTGCCCACCCCCTCCCTTCCTCCCTCTCTCCTTTAATGCCCTTGCTTAAATCTATATGGATGTTCTTTCTTAATAGATTCAAATATTGCTTTAAACACACACGCACACACACACACGCACACGCACTCACACACCAAACACCAAACAGACAAAAAACCCAAACAGTGACTTGGTTCAGCAGCTGTGGTTGGCTGCGCTGCTCTTCCCTTGAGGTGTTTCCTAGAAAGGGACTTGCTTGCACAGGTGAGTCTGAGGAGGCTTTTCATTAATGTTGCTGGGTGTTTCTGGAGATGTGTTTTTGGTATGCACATCTTCCATTGCTAGTGAGTGAATGCCTCTGGTGACCTGAAGAAACGATGAAGAGAGAAGGCCTGCACATGGAGTGTTGTTCCCAATCATGTCATCCCTTAGAGCTCATCACGAGTACTGATTGGACCGTGGGATGGTGCTGGAAATACTTGCCTGTATTTTACAGTTGTGGGCATCGGACATTTAGTAACGTGAAACTAGGACAGCTAGATTATGTTGCTGGAAAAACCCCACAAGCCAGTTCTTGTACTTCCTGACCATGCATATTAACCGTCTTTCACAATATTGCAGGTTCTCCGCTTACACAGCTTAAAAACCGAATGTTTTTTCTTTGGCAGTGACATTTCTGGAGGCAAACCCCTGGAAGTAGAGATGGCAGGAATCGAATACATGAATGACGATCCTGCTATGGTGGATGTTCTTTATGCCAAAGTCCACATGAAGGATGGCTCCAACAGGTAGGTTTTTAATGTGTGCTTATTTGAGAGGTTCCTAAAAGTTGGGGGCCTTCGAGGCTTGCAGGGCATCACCTCAAGCTCACACCTTTTGTCTCGCAGCCCTCCAAGTACTAGGATTACACGTGTGTGCACCAATGTGTTTTAAGACAAGTGTGCTAGCACGTTCAGAGGAGACAGGTTGGGACTATTAGCCTAAAAGACTCTTTGACTAGGGAGTGTTGATCATAACAGTCAGTTTTGTTATTGAAGTGGGTGTGTGTTTTTCAGCATAATTGGAGGTAAGAAGGCAGGTTCCATAGGTGACGTAAGGGTGATTTCCATAGGTGACGTAGGGGTGATTTGGTGAATACTGGGACAACATGGGGATAATAGTCATACTGTCATGGAATTATAAGATTAAGCTACATAAAATGTTAAGAACAAATCAGCTGTGGTGGTGCATGCCTTAAATCCCAGCACTTGGGAGGCAGAGGCAGGTGGATTTCTGAGTTCAAGACTGGCCTGGTCCATAGAGTGAGTCCAGGACAGCCAGGGCTACACAGAGAAATCTATACAGAGACTGTTTACTGATTTAATTTTTCTGATTAATTCCCTATGTCCCTCTTAGAGCTTTTCATCTCTAATTCAGGCTATTGCCGTTATCTTTCTCTGAAAATGTTTTTGTTACATGTATTTATTGTGCGTCTGTGTGGGCATGTGTGTGAACAGAGAATGATTTGCAGGGTTCTGTTCTCTTGGTCTGCTATGTGGGTCCCAGGGATCGAGCTCTGGGTGTGGGTCAGGCGTGACAGCGAGCAGCAGGCTCCTCTCCTCACTTGTCTTTTTACTTTTATTTGTGAACATTTTGTTTGCTTGCATCTCAGTTCACATGGTGTCTGTAGAGGTCAGAAGGCATTGGATGTCTCTGGAATTGGAGTTATGGATGGCTGTGAGCTGCCATAGAGGTGCTGGGAATCAAATCTATGTCCTTTGTAAGAATGACTGGTGCTCTTAACCAGCGAGCTGTCTCTCCAGCCCCGACTCAGTCATCCCGATAGCCCAATCCAGGCTGTTTCTGAGGACAGCCATTTACCATGCTATCACCATGTATCAGATAACACAAGGTCTTTTGTGCACAGAGATACGAACTATAAATTGGAAGTTTATTTGGCGGGGGGGGGGGGGGGGGGGCGCAGAGTAGAATAGGGCTCACAATGAATCAGAAATCTGTTTGAGAAAATCTAGTCAGATTCCCAAATTTATTAGCTCTCGTATAGAGTCTCCTGTTGGTGTTTCTCAACAGGGTCTCTCTGTGGCCTGGAATTCATCGTGTTTACTAGGCTCAGCTCAAACTTGGCATCAGACCTCCTGCTTCTGTCTCTTAGTGCTGGGATGGCAGGCATGTGCTCGCACACCCAGCTTTTTGGGGTCTCCTAGGAGCTGCCCTTGTTATCTCCATAGTCTCCAGAGAAGTGGGTTTAGAGGGGGAAATAAGAAAAATGGGATACCATAGTTTAGAATCGTGTGTGTGTGTGTGTGTGTGTGTGTGTGTTGTATCCCAGAGTTTTCTCTTCTTTGATCCTCGGCATGTGATCATACTAATGAAATTACTATAAACCCAGGGGCACATTGCTCTTCAACATTACCCCATATGTAAAGTACAAAGGTGTCCCATACAGCAATAGCAGGCTGGAACTTGATACCCAATATGGATGCTTTACCTGTGTGTTCTAAGTTGTAACTATCTAAATGCCTTCATGTTACTGTAATTCTACTATGAACAGAGGAATTTACTTTCCAACAGTGAATGAACTAAGATAGAAGATAGTAATTCTCTAACTTTCACAATTGCTTCAAATTCTTAAGAGTTAATGACATTTCAGAGAGCCTTTGTTTCTGGATTGTATTTGTCAGTACTTTAATCATTAATATGTATTATAATGATAATAATATATAAATTATATATCATATAATAACTATTAATACTTATTGAAATGAAAACTTAGAGATTTAGTGTGTGTTAACTTCTTTAAAAATGATGGTGGAGCTGCCCCTAGCTGTGGCAATGCTGGAGATCTGGTCCCTACCCATCACCTGGGCAATGGGGGAGCATGGGAAAGTTGGTGGTGAACAAATCAGATACCACCCAGTCCTAGCTCCAGGGCTTTGAAGGAGCCCAGCCCAGCATCTGTCCCATCAGTGAACTGCTGGAGTTTGTGAAGAGGCTGGTACAGGATCCGAAACTACAGGATCTCCATGACGCAGGGCAACAATGGGGTATCTGAAAGGAGTTTCTGTGAGGATCCAATATTGAGAGTGTAGCAGAAGACAGAGGCCTCTAACCGACCAGTGACTCACTGCAGTAACATTTGCATGTACACACGTATGAACAATAGGGTATACTGTGGGACAGAATTTTGTTTTTTGTTTTTTATTTCCTTTTGGGAGGGAGGTTGTAAGGATGGAGGGTGATATGAGGGACAGGGAGATGAGTGGGATTATGGTATATGATCTAGCCTGGTCTACAGAGTGAGTTCCAGGATAGCCAGAGCTACCCAGAGAAACCCTGTCTCGAAAAACAGCAACAACAGCAATTCTAGAGGCTGGGGAGATATCTTAGTAAAATGCTTGTTGTGCAAGCCTGAGACCCAGAGCTTGATCCCCAGTTCCCAGATAAAGTACTGAGTGTGGTATTGCATGCCGGCAACCCCCGGAGCTGGGAGGCAGAGAAGGGAATAACCACTCCCTGGTCAGCATCCTAATCAAATAGTGAGCTCCAGGTCAGTGAGTGAGAGCTGCTGTCTATACACACACACACACACACACACACACACACACACACACACACACACACACTTTCATGAGATCTTTAACCCACATACAATTTTTGTAACTTTAGTCTTTTAGAAAATAGTTTGGGGCCAGAAGTATAGCTCGGTGAGAACATTTGCCTAGCATGAGGCCCTGAGTTTGAAAAAAAAGAAAAGGCTTGAGTCAGGGTAACAATACATGCTTATAATTCCACCACTTAGGAGGTGCAAGCAGGAGGCTCCTCCTTGTGATCATCCTCAGCTACATAGTGAGTTTAGGTTAGTTTGCTCCATGAGTCCTTGTTTTAACAAGACAAAATAAAAATCCTCCTCCCAAAAGGTGGAAGAAAATCATGGTTCCCTGAATTATAAAAGTCTTCTAAATATTGTTACATTTTATTAGGTTGCTGTTTTTAAAATATGTGCGAATGTTACAACTAATGTTATCAAAATCTTTAAGCACTGTGAAGTTGTGAAGCCCATGATGGCGGCTATACAATTCTTTACATTTTAAATTTTCATCTGAAAGCTCAAACTTTATTATTAGCAAAGAATGTTGATGATTGTTTTCCTTTACATTCTTTTTAAAGAAAAATGTCTGCCAAAGTCAGGAGTAGCCTATGCCCTTGATCCCAGGACTCAGGAAGCAGAGGCAGGCAGAGCTTTGAGTTTTGGGGCCAGCCTGGTCTACAGAGTAAGTTTAAGGACAGCCAAGCCTATTAATGAGGCCCTGTCTCAAAAAACAAAAACAACAAAGATAAGGAAAAGAAAAAGAAAATATCTACAAAGTAGCTGAGTCTGATCGTTTATAATCTGCCTGTCATTGTTCTTCCAAGTACAAATGGTGCTGGGTGGACAGAGATTGGCTCGGCGCCCAGCTCCTCAGACAGCCATGGCCTAGGTGTTCGGGTTAAGTGCTCCATGCAGCACGGCAGTGTCACCACAAGAATGTTAAAAGGATGCGTGTTCAAGGGGGCAAAATTCAAGGATAAACAATGTTGACTTTTTCAAGCTGCAGATGTTTAGTGAAGACTAGTAAAATAACCAGACACCACCACAGTCTCTGTGCCGTGGGACCCCAGTTCTACACGCCATTGTTTTTTGCATTAGTTCCAGACAGTATTTCACTGCTTAGCTCAGGCTAGCCTTAAACTTTCAGTCCTCCTGCTGCAGCCTTCTAAGTACTGGGATTTCAGGGTCATGTGACTATGCTGGGCTGCACATTGCTCTTGTACCATGGTTGCAAATGTTATCCAATCAAAGCAGCAATACTGTGTCGCACTGAAGCTCAGCATGTGCTCTGCCTCTGAGCCATGGCCCAGCTAGTATGTTCACACTGTTCTCGAGGCTAGCTCGACAGTTCAGTGGGTCTAGGTGCTTGATGTTCAAGCCTGGCAGCCTGAATTCATGAAAGCGTGGAAGGGCCGTGGCTTCAGAGTTGTCATCTGACCTCTACATGTGTATCACACACACCTCCCACAATGATAAAATTAAATTTAAAAATAGTTTTGACCTCATGACCCCCTATGTCTCAGGACTCCACAGAATACACCAGCAGAACTTGTAGTATGAGATTCCTGCCTCTGACGCTTAAAACCATCATTCCTGGGGAAAGTATGGTTATGTTAGCACTTAGTGTGCCAGGCCAGAGTGGAGCCATGGTAGAGCTCATGTGTGATATTCTCAAGGGCTGCCTTTGATTCCCAGCACTGCACACATACATCATGCTATCTTCAAGTGATCTTTGCAATATTTGTATAAAGTAGAGGCTGGCATGCAGACACACTTCAAACTCAGTGTTGCCAGACAACCTATGCTGGTTTATAGGCACACAGCTAACATGAAGCCATACCAAAATTATGTGAGATTATGATGTTTGGTTCTGCACAATAATGAAGTGTTCTCATCTCTACTTCAGTTCCATTTTAAATCACACGTGCCCGACACCAGACAGTTAGGACTTACCCTGTTCTTGTCGGCGTCCAGAGGGAAGAGAGAGCTCAGGAAGAGCGAAAGCTTACTGCCTTGAGCGTCTTCACTGGCCTTGGCCCTTCGTGGTGCTGCTCAGGTCCTTAGTTCTGTAGGTCCTCATATGCAGAGATGCAGGTTTGAGAATGGAAAAAATAAGACTGTAGAACTGAGTTTCTTTTGAAGACAGTTCTCACACTGGGTCTGTCCCATCACTAACGGAAAGCTTAGGTCTCAGCCCCACAAAGCCGGCTCTCACATGTTTGGTGCACTCCTTCTTGTCAAAGCTTTGTGAATTTAATGGTAGACTGTCATGGAGTCCACCAACATGATCAATCAAGAACATTTCTGAGCCATTCCCATCTCTTCTACGGCTTTACTTTGACCTTATTGTCCATTTCTCCACAGGAATAACTGCCCTATAAATATAAATTCCCCCTTCCCAGATGTACACTTAAGAGACATATGTATTCTAAAGCTGTAGTTTAAGTCAACTTACAGACCTTCTGGAATGTCTCCTTTGCCCAAGGAAATTTATGCTAATTAATACAATAGTAAGACATGCCCCTTTAAAAGTGTGTGTGTGTGTGTGTGTGTGTGTGTGTGTGTGTGTATGTGTGTGTATGCGTGTGCGTGTGCGCATGCCTGCCTGTATCTATGTGTGAGGTGGGTGTGTGTGAATGCAGAGGTTTTCTTTCTCTGTTGTTCTACACCTCATTTATTAATTTGCTTTTGAGACAGGGTCTCTCGCTGAAACTGAAGCACACAAGGAGGCATCAGGCTAAATTGGGCTACATAAGTTAAGACTGGTTTTTGTTTTGTTTTGCTTTGTTTTTGTATAATAAGGTTGTTTGTATAAAGTCAATATAATAATTACAGTTATTAACCAACAGAAAACCTCACTTGAAAGCTAAAATCTGTGTACTCATTATAGCAACAAAAATTACAAGATAATTAGGAATAAATATGACAAAGCACTTGTAAGAATTTTTGTAGGAAATTGTAAACTATAAGAGATTTGTGTATTCAATAATAGATGCTGTCTTAGTCTGTGTTCTTTTGCTATGAAGAGACACCATAACCACAGGAATGTTCATGAAGGAAAAGCATTTAATTGGGGCTGGCTTATAGCTTCAGAGGTTTAGTCCATTATCTTCATGATTGGGAGAGCATGGTGGCACATAGGCGGACATGTAGCTGAGAGCTTTACATCCTGATGTGAAGGCAGCAGGAAGAGAGAGCCACTGGGCCTGGCTTGGCCTCTGAAACCCAAAGCCCCCCTGAGACATACTTCTCTAACAAGGCCACACCTCATAATCCCTCTCAAGTAGTCTCTCTCTAATGACCAAGAATCCAAATCTATCAGTCTGTGTGTGTGGGTCATTTGTATTCAGACCACCACAGATGCCATTTAAAAGCATTTGTGGTTAGTTCTTTGAGAATTTTGTTCAATTTTTTTTTTGGGGGGGTGGTGGTTCGAGACAGGGTTTCTCTGTATAGCCCTGGCTGTCCTGGAACTCACTTTGTAGACCAGGCTGGCCTCAAACTCAGAAATCCACCTGCCTCTGCCTCCCAAGTACTGGGATTAAAGGCATGCACCACTGTCCGGCTTGTTCAACATTTTTTTGCTCATGTCCTTTCTACATCCCTCACCCTTACTCCTCCAGGTACCCCTTCCCCTTACTTCATGTCTACTTCTTTTTTAAAGCTTTAAATTTAAAATATATATATATATATATATATATATATATATATTATATTGTATATATATAATATATAATTATTTAAAATATATATAATAATTTTTTAATTTAAAGCTTTAAATATAGATAGATATGTGTGTATGTATGTGTGTTTTGCCTGTATGTATGTTTTTATACCAGACATGTGCCTGGTGCCCTCAGAGACCAGAAGGGGAGTCAGATCCTCTAGGACTGGAGTTAGAGATGGTTGGGAACTGGGAGCTGGGAATTGAACCTGGATCCTCTGAAAGAGCAGCAGTGCTCTTAATAGCTGGGCCATCTCTCCAGCACACCCCTTTTTCTTAAAAATAATCCAGTAGTCCAGTCTATGCTACCCGTAGACTCCTGCGTGTAGGGCTGTCCTCTGGAGCATGGTCAGCTTGTGGTAGTTACACCATTACAAGAGCTCTGAGTCTCCCTTCTCCAGTGACCATCAGCTGTCCAGGGCTCCTCAGTTAGGGCTGGGACTGAACCCTTTCCCCTTCGTGCTAGAACAGGACTGACTGGGTCTTGTACAGACACCATTCTTTAAATATGCCATTTTGCCTGACATGGCTTTATATGCATTTAAAGCAAGTCCTGTGCTGCACACATAGCTGAAAGGGAGAGCCAGAAGCAGGAGACATTACCGTAGGACAGGAGCAAGGTGTGCAGGAGCCATTAGAGTAGTCTGGGAGAAGCAAGATGGCCCAAATTAGAGCAGTGGCAGTGGAATCAATAATTGGATGCAAAAGGTAAATTCTGCTTGATTGGGCAATTTTCTTAAAGCAGAGGGTAGAGAGATGACTAAGCTAGTTTATGTCAGGAATACAAAGGTGATTCAGATTAGGAAATCTAATAATATCCCTGTCACATTTAAAAGCAATATCTAAATACAAGCTTAAAAGGATTTTGCTGGGCTCAGTGGCACACTCCTGTATTCCCAGCACTCAGGAGGAAGGCCAAGGTAGAGTTCAAGGTCATTCTTAGCTACAGTGTGAGTTCAAGGTCTAGACTGCCCATACCCAAGTTAGATCCCTAGGCCCCACGTGGTGGAAAGAGAGCACCTACTTCTCAAGTTACTCTCTGATCTCTACACCTGAGTGTACCCATGTTCATGAATAAATAAACAAATAGAATTGAAAAATAAAAGTGAAACAGAAAAGAAGTGGATATAGTCTAGCTGCTGAGAATTGGCAAATGCAAGAGTTGTATTTGTATGTTTTGGTGCCGAGTCCTGCATGGCCATTTGGAAGGGATGGTGTAACATGGTTTCCTGCCCCTGGAAAAGAGTCAACAGTGCATAGACCTCCACAAGTGTTGATGGTTGCTAGGTGTAAGGCTTGTTTGTATATTTTACTTTATGTTCCTCCTTTGGGGGAATGTCCTCTCTGCCAAGAGTAATGCCATGATAATCAGAGACAGCACAAGTCTGGAAGGTGAGGTTGTGTCTGTGTCCTTAACAAAATGGCAAACCTCTGTGACCTTCAGGACAGACCTGAATGGAAAAGAACTCTGAAAACATGAGTTCAAAATATGTAATTTTTCAACTATGCAAAATATAAAGATATAATATGAATTATATGAGAGGTTTCGCAGACCTAAAAGAACCAAGGCAGCTACACTATGAGCCAGCCTGTTAGAAACATACAATGGCAGGCAGATTCCTGAATTTAAGGTCAGCTTGAGACAGAGAAAATTTAGGTCCAGGCATGATGGGAATGGTAATCCCAGGATGGATCCTACCCAGCTAAGTTTATTGTTTGTGCTTACAAAGGCAGGAGGCAGATCTCTGAGTTCATTTGCCATAGTTTTTTTTTTTCTTTCATAGTTTTTTTTTTTTTTAAATGTACTTGCTGTCTTCTAAGACTCAAGGGGCTAATGTCATGGAAGGCCGACTCATGGGATAATGAAAGGGGAACATGGAGTGAATGGATTGGTATGTAAATAAAAGACTGGGTTTTGGTCTGCAAGAGCTGAGCTGTTTGGAGATCTTTGGAGAGCGAACACAGCTCTTTTAGAATTTTTAATACCAGCTATGCTGACTCTGGTTGGAAAACCCATGAACTTTCCAGAGAGCTTTTAGAATTTTTTTCTAGCAAGAAAGAGCTGTTCTGAGCAGAAAGCTACATTGAGCAGACCACAAAGCCAAGAGCTAGCTACTGAGAGCTGTCTGGGGAGCCATCTTGAGTAGACTACAAGGCTGTGAGCTTGCACCCCACCTTTTGACTTCATTTTCTTGCAGCTCCCATACATCCCTTCTAAGAACCTCTTCCAAGCGGAGGCTGGTCCTTGGCATTGTGAGATTATATTTTATATCTTCACATCCAGGATATCTGTTTATCAATTGTACTCCCCCTTCACAGATAAGCTTTTTATTTTTTTTAACAAATGAATGAAATAAAAATTAACCTGCTACCCCTAATTTCCCAGTTTTCCTTCCCAGAGTAAAAGCCACCAAGAGTCATTGTTCATATGTATTATTTTATAGAAATAAAATTTCATTACACTTTCTTGCAGTTCTTTTTTCAGAGAGGGTCTCATATAGCCCAGGCTGACCTTGAACTGGCTATGAAATCAAGAATGACCCTGAACTTTTATCCACCTGCCAGCACCTCCTGAGTGCCGTGAGGAAAGGCATAGGCCACCATGTCTAGTTTGTACTGTTTATTTATTTTTTGGTACCAGGGTAGAGCCCAGTGCCCTACCAGCTGAGTCATTTCTGCAGTTCTTCTGATGCTGTGGACTGAGATGCTCACTGTCAGCGTGTGAGGATGCTCTGAAATGCTGTCAGTTTTCACTGATGTCACCTCACCGTCCCCAGATAAACACTGGAGTGTTTAAGGGGATGTTTCCCTTCTTATGCTCTTCTGACCTTTCTCAGCTTCATAATGATGATGTTGTTTTTATAAACAGGAAGCAATTTAAGGGAGCAATTATGGAGGCATAGTTTCTCTGCCCCATCTCTTTAGTAGTGGCTGAACCCTGAGACTGCACATTTGTCTGGGTGACATGTTTTTCATTCCTCACTTCCTGGCTTTTTAGAGTTGAGCAGTGCCTGCACTGCTTCTTGTGACCCGCCAAAGGTTGCCATTTTTTCCTCTCCTCTCTTTCTGGTGTCGTAAGACTGGCCTGCTTTGCCAAACCGCTGTCCCATTCCTCCCTTGTTCTTTGTCCCAAGACTTTTGACTCTGGTGTGGCCATGAAACTGCTTTGCTACAGGTGTCTCCTGCTGCTGCCTGAGCTGGTTGTGCCCCATTGGCACTCCTTGCCTCTCTGTCTTCTGGTTCCTTCTCTGCCCTTTCACAGGAGGCTGTCCACAGGTGTCTCTCGCCTAGCTCTTAATCCTCCTCCTGTGCTGCACCTGTCCTGTGCTTTCACTACTTTTTCTGGCTTACTGAGACAGGGTCTCATGTAGCCCCTGCTGGCTCCAAACTCAGTGTGTAGCTGAGGAAGACGTTGACCTCCCACCTCCGTCTTCCAAGTACATGTGTCGCCCTGCCTAGCTGAAGGATGCTGAGCTGACCGCCACATTCCTACCGTTCGCCCACAGTGAACTTCAGACTTGTATTACTGCCTGTCCTTGAACATGTGTGCCTGAACTTCCTTCAGACCTGATGTTCCGTGCTACACAATTAGAACGGCTCAGTGTTAGCCCTACCCCTGACAGCAGTCAGCGGAGGAGTCTTCCTAGCTTCCGCTGCCGCATCGCCTGGTCACCAAGCCCAGGCTTCGGGAGGGAGCCGTCCTTGCTTCCCCTTTGCTCTACTGTGTGTGCCGCTTTTCTCAGGGGACCTTCCTGCTCGTGCCCCAGAGTGTCAGCAAATGTAGGAAGTGCCACCATCGCCTTATCCATGGTGGGGTCCCGAGGACTCAGACTGGCCTGTGCTGATTTTTAAAAACTCATCTTTAGCTAATTAAAATGGACTTGTAGGAAGAGGGATACGGGAGGGTAGCAGGAGGGTGCGTATGATAAAGATAAGGATATGTACGTGCACATGAAAATGCCACAATGAAACCCATTATTCTGTACACTAACTGAAAAAATTATGAAAAAGGTGCTGGCGAGATGGCTCAGTGGATAAAGGTGCTTTCGGCCAAGCCTGACAGCTTGGGAGTTCAATTCCCAGACCTCCATGGTGGAGAGAGAGATGTGACTCCCACAAGTTGTCCTCTGACTACTCCTCCACACTCACACTGTCACACATGTGGGCCCAGCCTGACTCGCTTGTTCTCTCTCTCTCTCTCTCTCTCTCTCTCTCTCTCTCTCTCTCTCTCTCTCGCCTCTTTACTTTCTCTCTCACACACACATACAAAAGATAAAAGAAAGACGTTTTTAAATTAATAGGAAAATTGTTTCAGCACTGGGATTGACTCTGGGACCTTATACATACTTATCACACATTCTATCACTGAGCAACACCTCAGCCCCAGAAGGAGAGAGACAGAGAGAGAGACAGAGAGAGAGACAGAGAGAGTGAGTGTTTGGATTTGCCACTTAGAGGTTACATGACCTGTTCAAGTTCCATAACTTGCCTCTGTTTAGCTCCCTGGTTGGTAAGTTAGGGTTCCCGAGTGCTGTGAAGGTGAAGTGACTCAGCAGCTTAGTGTGCCGTGCGCTGTGCAGTGACCAGAGCATTGTCTGCTCTTCTTTCTCTATCGAAGAAGCCACCCAGCTGCTCCAGTGCAACTGCCTCTTTCTTTTCTGCTCTCTACTTTGGAAACACTTTCTCCTTGGCGGAGTCAAAGTGCAGAAGTGGACCTTGGGTCCCAGCAGTCCCTGTTAAGAGCCTGACGCTGGGTCCTGGCTGCTGCTTCATATCCAGCCCTTCTCACTCTGTCACAGGGGTCCAGTAACCAGCAGACTGCCTCTGTGACCCTGCACGCCTTGCGGTACTGCATGAACTGCTTTTTAATAACTCAAAGTGGCCGTACTTTTCTGGTTTGTCTGTGAATCTTTATTAATCCTTCAATAACATGCCTGAATCTATGTCTCCACTCAGCCAAGTACTGTCATAAAAACCAGTATTGCACTGCTGTGACATTTTTCCCTCTCCCGGCTCTGCTCTCCAGGGGCTTGTTTTGTGACCCGGGCTGGCCTGGAACTCTTTGTGTGTCTCATGCTTGCTTCAAGCTTACGATCCTGCCAGGCTTGGAGGCTCACATCTTTCATCTCAATACTTGGGAAGCAAAGACAAGCTGATCTCTGAGTCTGAGGCCAACCTTGTCTACACAGTGAGCTCTAGGCTAGCCAGTGCTACATAGAGAGACCTGACTCATAAACAAATAAACAGACAAAACAACAAAGTTATGAGTCCCTGTGTCTATCTCCTGGGTGATGGGATTGCAGACTTGTGTCACCGTAACTGGCAGTGACTTCTTGTTCTTAATCAAACGGTGAGCTCTGGTGGGGGTGGTGGCCTCTGCCACTGCTGGCGCAGGGCTTTGCATGACTGCCACAGAGCACACACTCCGTTGTGTTGAATTAGTGGTCAGGGTTTGGAGTTTACCAGAACTTGTGTTTCACACTCCAGGCTGCAGGAACTGGTTGATCGCATGCTGGAGCGATTTCAGTCCCTGGGACTCATTGTGAAGGAGTGGACCAGTGTGAAACTGCACGCCACGGTCATGAACACACTGCTCAGGAAAGACCCCAATGGTAAGTCCCCGAAGAGCTGCAGCAGGGCGGTGAGCAGCAAGGCCTCTGAGACTAGCCAACGGTTTCCATGAGTGGTGGCCAGGAGTCCCTGATAAGCCTTTGCTCTGATGAACTCAGTGCATGAGGCAGGGGCATGCCTAGCATGTAGTTAGTTCTGTCACACATGAGGCTGTCAGATTCCAAATAAGGAAATATGAGATAAGGATTGGGGTACAGTGTAGGGTAAAGTGCTTGTTTAGTATGCATGAGGCCCACTTCTGGTCATTGAGCTTCTCTCCCCGAAGGATTTACGATGCCCGGGTAAATTTAACCTAAACAGTGCAGAGCCTCAGTCTCCCTGCACCTTGCCCCCTTCTGATTCCATCCCCAGGGTCTCCCGCTTGCCTGTAATGCACTAAGTAGGGTGGTCTGGCTGTCCAGTGAGACCAAGACCCTCCTGTCTCTGCCTCCCTTGGGCTAAAAGTCTCAGTGTGCCATGGAGCCAGCTTTCCCCCATGGTTCTGGGATGGAGCTCAGTGAGGCCTCCTGCCGCAAGGCCAGCACTTTTCCGACTCAGGGGCTCCCTACCCACGAGGTCTACTGTTTAATAGTCTCTCTGTATGGATTTTCTTCTTTCCAGACTGCTCATGTTCTTTTTCCTTAGCAGGGAAGCTGTTTGTTTGTTTTGCTTGTGTTTTTGAGACAGGATCTCATGTAACCCAGGCTGGCCTTCAGCTCGCTCCACAGAAGGGACATGACCTTGAGCCCTTGATCTTCCACATCCCAAGTGCTGGCTTTATAGGAGTGTGCCACCATGGCTGCTTTCAGGACTTGGTTTTAAAACTGCGGGGTATGCCTGAGGGTGGGGGCTTGTGTAGAGTGCTTTCTATTCTGAGCTAGGTCAGCAGTTCCCACACACGTAGCTAAACTGGGATCTGCCCATGCAGTTGTTAGAACTCTGTCCTGGGAGTCTGCAGGTCTGTACAGTAGGAGATAATACTGAGAAGTAGAAAGAGGAATGCAGGTAGGTCTGCCGGAAGGCAGGGAAGAGATACAGCCAGACAGCATTCTGAAAGTTAAATAATCCTTGAGGGCCTTTGAATTTTCTCTTCCCTTTGCTCTTCTCTGTATTGAATTTTTACTTGGAAAGGACATGAAAAGATATGTTACTCTCCCCCCCCCCCCCGTCTCCATTCCCTTTGATAATCTTCTGGCTGTCCTCTAAGGACATCTTTTGGGACATGCAACCCAAATTAACTCAGTCAGCTAGAGCACAGTTTTGTTTAGGCCAAGGTCATGGACTTGCTGCCTTCCCATGTAGAGTGTAAGGATAGCTTTAATGGTGGCACTCCCCCACCCTTGACCCAACGTGGAAGGAGTCCTTAGGTCAACCCAAAGCCTGGGCACCAGCAGCTTTGAATAGTTTATATGTGAGCTTTTGTGTATTTTAACACAGTTAAAATCACATGCCATTTATTTGGGGGTTGTAAAACTCTGGAGGTGACTTAGTGGGAAACTGAGATCCATGGGAGAGCTGTCAGTTACCCAGTGTGTACAGTTAGTGCCTGAGAGCGCTGAAGGAATGAAGACTCATGGACGGACTGGTTGGTACTGCTGCATGGGAGCCTCATCTCCTGGCTCTCAGCTGCTCCTCCTCCCTGCTCTTGTGGATTCTAAAGCAGGAGGAGGCATTTGCTAGGTGGCCTAGGGACCTATAGACACTCAGGGCAGATACAAACAACCTCAGCTTCCTCTCACACTGTCCCTGCATTATTTACAGCTGAAGGCAGGTACAATCTCTACACAACAGATGGCAAATATATCTTCAAGGAAAGAGAATCCTTTGATGGCCGGAACATTTTAAAGGTCAGTATGATGGAGCAACCTGGAAGTCTTTTGGAAGAAGAGGAAGCAAGTTGTCGCCTTTTCACACTGATGTGATTCCTTCTGCTTCTCGTGAAAGGATACAAAATGTTGTAGTGTCAGAGAGAGGGGTGTTGGGGGAGATTCCTAGATCCATCCATCTGTCTGTCTTACCATCCATCCTCTTGGCACCTCTAGAGAGAGTGTTTGCAATCTGTGACTTAAGAAAGACTACCGTTTCCCAGCTACTCTGATATTTGATTTGAACCCAGTGAGTTTCACTTTATTCTCTAGAGGTTTGAGCTTGCATTTTTTTAAGTGGAAAAAAACTGTTTTGATCTAGTACATTTTTCCTCTTCACCCACAGAGCTGCTCTCCAAGGTTACTTCTAGTCTATTTTTACTCAGGAGCAGCCTGTGTCCTAAAAGTAGGTAGTCAGTGTCTGACTGCTGAGACCTCACTGTTCTGAATCACATTCATCTTTGAGACAGGAAAATGCAAGGAGTTCTTCAGCCCTGCATGTCTCCTGCACACTGCCTGTTACAGCCGCAGTCAGGTGAACATGCCGTGCCTCCTCTGGGCAGAGAGAAGCAGACAGGCTGTTGATGAGTCTCATGGTTGCTGATGGTTTAGGTCACACAGTTTCAAGGCCATGAATGTTTTCTAGAGGTAGAGAGAGTGTCTATTAGTCAGAGTTCTCTGGAGGGACAGAATTGATGTTTACATGTATCTCTCGTATGTATCTATTTCTGGATGGAAAGTTCAGGGTAGCCATTTGGTCCATGAAGCTGCATAGCTCAGCTGGTCTTCAGTGTATGCTGGCATCCCAGAGAAGTAGGTTCTGATACTATCGAACCTGCTGATGAGAGCAAGGGCAAGCAGGCAAAGAGCAAAAGCTTCCTTCGTCTGTGGCCTTTACATAGGCTGACAAGAAGGTGGGACCCAGACATAGGGTGGGTCTTATCACATCAAAAGATCAGGATTTAGATAACCCAGGTAAGGGGAAAAAAAAACCTTCACAGGTGTGCCCTGCCCTCACAGGTGCCCCCAACTCTCACAGGTGCCCCCAACTCTCACAGGTGTGCCCAGCTGCTTTGGTTTTTAGACAAGAAGCTAGCAGTCATGGGTAGGGGTTCTCACCTGTGGTAGAATGCTTGCCCTGTACACTCATGGTCACAGGCTCTGTCTCCAGGACCATCAGTTTGGGGAGAAAGATCCCTTGAAGTTTCCAGACCTGAACCACCCTGTGGTGATGTGAGTGTAGCTCCCTCTAGTGTTGACAAGCCACAGTACCCTTCCTCATGCCTAGGCGGGTTTGAGCTGGGCCCAGTGAGAGTTTGGAGACCATCTGAATCTCTAACACAGGACCCACTGTGGTTAGACTTGCTGAAAAGCAATTTTAGTTAGTGGTGCGGACTGGAATCTAACAAGAATACTCAGAACTTTCGGGTTTAGCATTTTTTCTGCTGCTTTGTGCAAGGGTAGTCAGTATTTAGGTAACAATCATGAGATATTTGAAGTCATGGTCTGTCAGAACCAGAATAATGCCTGATTTAAAACTCATAAGTGGGGACAGATGTTTGGGTCTGGGGCATAACACAGTGGTAGAACAGGTGTTCGTGTAAGTTGGACACTGGGTCCACGCTCCAGCAGCAAAGTCATGACAATCTAACCCCCATTCTAAATACACCAGTTCTACCAGAATCGCTTCCTGACACTGAAGGTGAGGCAGCGATTAGGACTCAGTCCTTGCCTTTCAGGAGCTCCTGCCTCTGAGTAGGCAGGTTGTCTGACAGTTACAGCATAAAATCATGGGCAGATGTGTGGAAGAGAAGTGCGTGCTCTTGTACCCAGGGGCAACGCACCCTCTAATATCTATAGTTCCCCTTAGTTAACGTCTTAATTATTAGTTTCAGGATAGAATCTTTCACCTGTGTTTCAACCAGGGAATAAATCTCTTCAAAAAATCAAGGCACTGTGGGCGTAACTGCCATACCAGCCCAGTGTAAATACACCCTACGTAACTGTAGTCTGCCACCTTTCAGATTTACTGTGCTGACTAGAATGCAAAAACCCTTGAAATGAAAGAAAATATTAGAAAACATTGTTTTTATATTTCAATAATGAACTTTTTTCTTATTTTAATTTTTGTTTTTTTGAGACAGGGTCTTATTATTATTCCAAGCCTTGGTTGGCTTGGAACTCACTATGTAGACTAGGCTGGCCTTGAAGTTATGGAGATCTGCCTGCCTCTGCATCCCAAGTGCTGGGATTAAAGGTGTGCACCATTATTCCTGGCTTATTTTGGATTTTAAGTTACATGTGCACAAGCATGTGGAGGCCTGAGGACATCTTTGGTTTCCCCCTTCCACCGAAAGCTCCCAGGGATCAAACTCAGGCAGTCAGACTTGGTGGCAGCTGCTTTTTTGGAATGAACTGTCTTCACAGACATTAAAATTATTATTTTAAGAAAGAAAAAAAAAGCATTAACAAGCTAGGAACTGACTAGGGTAAACAGAAAGGCTAACCATGGTGGCTACTGAGGAGCCAGGCTTATCTGACATACTGACAAGCACACTAACAGCTCATAGGCCAGGGAGTGTCTTCAGAGGCAGCCTTGGAAAAAGCCAAGCTCCTCAGCTATTCGTGGAGAAACAAAGCTGGGAAGAGTCATTGCTCATTGCTCTGAGAATTTAATGAGTGCCTGCTGGTGGCTGCCCTGCTCCAGGAGGGAGATTGGTCTTCTTGGCTCCGTGGAGTAGTGTGTGTTCTTGGTGCCTGGGTAATAAGAAAAGTTCTCTAATGGCTTTGGAAGCAGAGGCACTTTTTCTTTTTTGTACAGCTCTTTTCAGAGCTAGAGAAGCTGTAATTGACTATGTCTGGTTATTCCTAGTTAAAATAAGACTTCCCTAGGGAAGGCTTAGGAAGGAGGACCTGACAAAGAGTTGTTCTGTGTCGTTCAGAGCAGACTGGGGGGAGCATAGTCAGCTGTGCTGTTTTTATGGCAGGCTGACAGCTCCGGGAGGAGGGCGCATTAGTGAAGATGGCCCAGGCCAAATGAATAGGGTGATGCTCCCTGAGAGTTTCCATTTCTTAGAGGTAGCAGGAAAGATGCATTTGTGTAACCTTCGGCTGCAAGGCCGCGTGACTGGAGAAACAAGGCTGACCTGAGGACAGTGGGAGCTAAGGGAAGTGACTGGTCATCAGTGGGCAGCCCCTGACGGCCAGGCACGATGGCCTTCCACTCAGGGGACTTGAGAAGTAGCTTGAAGCAACAGAACCAGTCTCTAAGACCCTCCTCTCAACAGACTGACTGCAGGCTGAGGAGAAACCCTAGGAGGCAAAGACAAACCAGGGAGTCTAAGAGGCCGTGAAAAGCACTGCAGGTCCCAGCCATTCAAGAGCTATTCAGGAGGACAGCAAGGCCAAGGCCTGCCTTGACAACTTACTGAGGCCAGGTCTCAGAACTACCAAAATGAGGCTGGAGGTGTACCTTGGTGGTGATTGCTTGCCTAGCATGCATAAGGCCCTGGGTTCAGTCCTTTGAACTGCAGGGGGAAGGTTTATTTTAATCCTGATGTGCTAACTCATGTGTGTAACTATAGCACTTGGGAGTTGGAGCTGAGAAAAAGGATTGCCCTGTGTTTAAGGCCATCCTGAGCTACATAATGAATTCCAGGTGAACTTGGACTATAGAATGTGACTCTCTCAAAAACAAAACCACTATGAAAACCGAAAGACAAGTCTGAGGGACATTAGCTTATTATGAGAGTGTTTGAACTTTGGAGGCAGGCAGCATTAAGCTGGGTTTATTAATTTAATAGTTTCCCCTAAAACATGGTTCCAGTCCCTTGTCCACTCTGAGCCTGGACTTGGTTGTGAGCTGCCTCTCCCAGCATTTCCTCCATCTTCATTTGATCCTGGTTCGTCCCTTAGAGTCCTTAGGGGAAACCAGGAAGGGTAAATGCATTTCATGTCTTCATTCACTTTACCATGTAGACATGAGCTTCATTAGGAGACAGGCTGTGACCATGGTAGGAGGCACAGGCAGGCCTTGATGGAGGAGGGAGGGTGGAGGTCATTCCTGAGGCAGCGTGAGGGGCCATAAAGGAAGAGAGACCTGCCCTTCCAAAGCCTGGAGAGAAGCATCGGCATCGTTAGGAGAGAGAAAGCTGCCTGTCTAGCCTAAAGAAGGGCGAGCCTTCAGAGAAATCCCAGAATGAGTGCATCTCAGTGAGGTCGTCACTCAGTTGTTATAAAGGAAGTTTGAATCCCATAAAGGAATTTTTTTTCCTTGTAAGTGTATAAGTGTACATGGGTCAAGCATATATGTGCTGTTGGATAGAATCAGAAAAAGTACGACTGTGCCCCCCCACCCCCACTGGCCAAGTCAGGAAGTAGAGCACACCCCCACACCGTGCCCCCCC
>NW_023045340.1:0-37237 GCF_011762505.2 Arvicanthis niloticus | reverse complement strand
GGCACAGTTTGGTTAAGATACCATCCGCTTAATTCTTTACAATAAGGAATACGTTTTAATATGAGATTTAACGGGGCCAACTGAAGCCAGAACAATACTATGTGATCCAGAGTTACTCCCAGGCACTAGAAAACTAGGTGAGGATTCAGAGCATTTCAAATCTTTGGACATTGTGATGCAGTATCTACAATTTGATGCTATAAAACTCCAAACTGAGTTGCAGTGATGATGATGGTGGTGGTGGTGATGACCTCACAATCTCTTAGGTAAGTTGATGGTTCTGAGTTGGACCACACTCAGAGACCCTTGGATGCCTATGGCCCTCGGGAAGCGTGTAAAGAGGCCTGGTTTAAAGACATAAATATCCAAGAGATTTAAACATCTTTAAATGTTTGAAGGCTGTGGCGTTTCAAACTCTAGGTCTGGGTGGCGGGGGTGGGGGGTGGGGGGGGGAGGGGAGTTCACGAAGGGAAATTGCAGCATAGTGCCTCAGAGTAGGTAAGGGAGCAGAACCTGGTGTTTCTTTTTATTTAGTTAGTTTTTTAAAGAATGTCAACTCTTATTCTCAGAAGCCATACATTATGAAATAAAGTCCTCATTCAAGAGTTGAGCTACCCTGCTGTAAGGTGTCAGTCAGGGAGAGCCCAGAAGCTCCCCCAAACAATGGTTAGCCTTTTGGCATTGCTGTGGGTTGGCCATCAGACTAGATGGTGAGACTCCACTGTTGAGCAGGTTCATGCTTTAGCTGTGGAACTGGACTAGGAGCTTCTTCCTTGCTGGCCCTCCCCACTGTGCTAGAGGATCCTACGCGGGCTGTCGGGAAGACTTGTCAACAGCAATCTCACTCAGCTGTGTGCCTTATGTGCCATGATGCTCTACCAGGGGAAAAAAAAAAAAACCATGCCCGTTGGTGAAATAGTGGATAACAACCTATTTTTTTTTTTTTTTTTTTTAATTTCGTTTAAGGCCTGCTCCCCTGGACTTCATGCCTGGTACCATAAACCTGGTGGCAAGCCTGCAGCTAGAAAATTCACGAACTCTTATAGGGAAGCTACTGCTATTGTCTTGCCTAACAGACATTAATGTGCCTGTCAGATCACCTCGTATAATGATAGTTTATGTGCTTAGATCAGTGCTCTCTCAGCTTTGCGGTGGACGGTAGCAACCTCAGAGACTTACAACTGGGCAAACAGGTGGGGTGATTATTTCTGAGTGCCCAACTCCAAACGGGATATCCGTAATCACCCCTCCAAGCTCAGGGAAAACTGTGGAAAAGAGGAAGAAACTGTAAAGCGGGGAGAAGAGCGGAGTGTTGGGAATATTGTCTTCTAGGATTAACGTGGCGGTTGTACTCTTGAACGCACAATGTGCTTATCAGCACAAGACGGGGCCGTCGGCATCCCGCGTGGTGGAGGAGAATCTCTATGCAGTTAATGGTTGACAGAAAAGGGAGAGGAATTCACAGCACCGCCGCTGGTGAGATGTCTGTGCTCTTGTAAATCTTGTAAGTACATCTTTGCTCCCATAAGCAATCCTGCTAAAAGTCATCAGCTCACAAAAACAACAAACAAACAACAACACAACAACAAAAAAAACAAAGGCAAACCCAAAAGATATGTAGAAGGGAGAGTAGCTTAAAAACAGTAAGGAGAAGAGTGGGAATAGGAGAGGTTAGGAGGACGGAATGTATAAAAATACTTACGTACGTGTGAGAAAATACCATAATAAAATCTATTATTATACAATTGTACATAATACATGCCAATAAAAACCTTTCAAAATTACTATGTTGAAATCATAAACTTTTGTTTGTTTTGTTTGTTTCGAGTCAGGGTTTCTCTTGTGTAGCCCTGGCTGTCCTGGAACTCACTCTGTAGACCAGGCTGGCCTCGAACTTAGAAATCCGCCTGCCTCTGCCTCCTAAGTGCTGGGATTAAAGGCGTGGGCCACCACCGCCCAGCCAACTTTTTTTTTTTTTTAACGTCAATACACAGATCCTATACCAGTTCTGATTTGCTTCTTCGAAAGATGTGTGCGAATAGCTGGATTTTCACATCTTACTGTGACCAGATTATTAAAATTTCCTGGCATATAAATTCTAGCAACAGATACAAACTCTCCTTTATAAGGATTAACCTTTGACGTCTGGGGAAAGGAAATTAACGGAAAGACGGTGCATTTTAAGAGAAATTTTCTGGATTTTGTGCTGGCTAATTCTCAGCAGAAAAACCCTGGCTTGGTGAGGGTCAGGTCTGACAGTCAAGGTCCATCTGGTGTGCGCTGCTGCGAGCCAAGGCATGGACCATTTCAGGACGGGGCAGAATCTGAATTCCCCACCTTGCCTGGACTCTACTCTGACCTCTCTATTCACCCAGCGCATGTCTGGACTTAGATTTTAAAGCAGAACAACCCTTCCTTTCTAATTGAAAGAACTGGAGAGAAGTTTGTCCTTCCCACCATAAGCAAGGAACTTATTTAAAATTGTATTAAGTTTCATTATAAAAATACTAAATATCTACAAAACCATAAACGACGAGACCTTCCACTACACGTCATCAAACTTCAATAACTGATTATCAATAAGAGGCCAACACGTGTACCCTACTTAGGGGTCACCTGCGTCCCAACTCACACTGGATTTTTAAAAAATTGTGCCAATACATCCCAGCATAAAATCCACCCAAGGTAAGGGCTGCAAGCACTCGGCACCATATTGCCAACCATCTGTATTTTGTTGTGCAGCAGATTCTAGGACCCATCCTGCTCTATAGCCGCCAAACAACTTCCCACTTCCTCCTCCTTTCAGGCCTTGGCTGCTTCCGCTTTGTTCTTTATTTCCATGAGTTTGGTTGCTTTAGATAAACTCATATAAGTGGGATTCTCTCTCACTCTCTCTCTCTCTCCTCTCTCTCTCTCTCTCTCTCTCTCTCTCTCTGTGTGTGTGTGTGTGTGTGTCTTATTTTATTTATCAAAATGTTCCAAAGGTTTTTTGTGTAACTTGTGATGTCCTTCTTTTCAAAAGCTGAACGAGATTTCATTTTACATGTAGCTTGCGCCCATGCGTGTTTTATCCCTTGGGAAAACTCTGCAGTAAATATGGTTATATAAGTATCTCTGAGCCAGAAGTGGGATTGCAGGGTGTGTGCCTTGAATGAATGCCCCCCCTCCCGCCCCCCATAGGCACAGGTATTTGAATATTTGGTCAGCAGTTGGTGAAACTGTTTGGGAAGGATTAGAAGGTGTGGCCTTGTTGGAGGAGGTGTGTCACTGGGGGGCGTAGGCTTTGAGATTTCAGAAGCCCACATAGTCTCAGTTCCTTCTCCTTCTCCCCTCCCCCTCCCCTACCTCTTCCTCCCCCTCCCCCTCTCATCACAGATAAGGATGTAAGTGCATAGCTACTGCTCCAGCACCATGTCTGCTTACCTGCTGCCTTGCTCCCTGTCACAATAGTTACGGATTCTAAGCCTCTGGAACTGTAATCCAGGCCCCAATATACTCTTCTACAAATTGGTTCACATCTTGTCACTTCAATTGAAAAGTAACTAAGACACAAGGTCATGTGGTGATAATTTAGCTTTAATTTGAATCATCACTCTGTTACTTATGACTGCATTATTAGATTCATAGAAACCATGTACAAGTGTTTCAAACCCCCCCCCCCCATACCTACCTGTCTATCTTTTGGTATATGCTAGGTGAGTGTTCTACCAGTAAACTATCTTTCCAATCCTGAATTTTACTTTGAGATAGGACCACTGTACATTGTCCATATTAGTCTGAAACTCACTCTGTAGATGAGCGAAGTCTAGAATTTATAGTCTTCCTACCTCGGTCTTCCAAATATCTGGAATCTCAAGCATGTGACACTAGGCCCAGATCTTCATTTCTTTTGTTTTTGTAATATCCTTCTGTACAGGTAGCAGGGGATAGCTCATTATGGTTTTGAGTCCCATGATTAACGACGGCGTCTTTCTGAATGATTATTGCCATTTGTATATTTTCTTTGGAGAAACCTTTATTCAGATAACTACTCCACTTTAAAAATTGAGTTTTTGATCTTGTGCTGTTGAGCCCTGAGAGTTATTTGTTATGTCCTGGCCACCCTGCTTTGGAACATGGGCTTGCAAACATTTTCTCTTATCTTGAAGGCTGTCCTAGATTTGGCTAATTGTTTCCCTGGTTATACAGAGGTTTTCTAGTTTGGCTTAGTCTCAATTAGTTGTCCTTACTTTTGGTGTCAGAGCCATGAAATCACTGCCAAATCCAGCAGCTGGATGGCTACGTCTAAGATTTGTTCTAGGAGTTTTATGATTTCAAACTTTATCTTTAGGTCTTCGATTCATTCTCAGCTGATTTTTGTGCATGGCAGAAGGTGAATTCTTGCTGTTCTTCTTTTGCATAAGTGCCCAGTTTCCCAGTGGCATACTGAAGGGACTGTCTTTCTGTGTGGTCTTGGTAACTTTGCCAATGATTTAAGTATACATATGCAGGGGATATTTATGGGCTCCCTCTTCATAGGTCCATCTTTACAGCAATGCCATGCTGTTTTTATTATTACTACTTTACAATACTTTTAAAAGTATGAGGTCTCCAGCTTTGCTCTTTCTTGGAATTACTTTGTCTCTCTGTCATTCCTTGTAACTTCTTGGAGCTTCCTCATGGAGCATTGAACTCTTCAGGGATATTTAATTTTCATGTATTTGTGAATTTTACAGTTTTGTTTTTACTGATTTTTATTCCATAATTACAGGGAAAGATCTTTGGTATGATTGCAGTCTTCTCACACAGAAGAAGACATGTCGTGTGGCTCACAGTAATGGTCTTATCTTGGAAAATGTTCTGTACGTGTGAGAGGAATATGTATTTCACTGTTGTGTGGCATGCTGTGTATGTCTGCCAGATCCAGCTGGTCTCCACTGTCAGTCAGTCCTGCTTCCTTGTTCACATTGTACCTGTTTGCTTCATCCATGATTGAGAATGGGTCATCACAGTGCTCTATATTAATTTGCTATACTCTCTGCTTCTCTGCAGTTCAGTCAGCGTTTGCTTTATATTATTTGGATAATCTGATTTTAGATGTAAACATCAGTGCAATATCTTCCTAGAGAACAGAAATAATATTTTTCCATCCTTATGTGTCCTGAAGTTTTCTTGAAATTTGTTTTATTCCTATCTCTATGTGTCTATTTACATGTGAGGGCAGGTGTCTGAGAGGAGTTGAGAGGAAGGTGTCAGATTCCCTGGGGCTGGAGTTACAAGTGGCTGTGAGCTGACCAATATGGGTGCTGGGAACCAAACTCTGGTTCTCTGGGAGAGCAGCCAGTGTTCTTAACAACTAAGCCATCTCTCAGGCAGTGTCATTAAGTTTTAATTCTGAAGCAAATCTCTATAAGAAACATAATGGTTAGATTTTTAAAATTCACTTAGCCTCTCTAATGTCTTTCGATTGAAGAATTTAGTTCATTTACATTTAAAGAACCTTGGTTGGAAAACACCGTTTACATTTTTACTAATTACTTTCTGTCTGTCATGGTGACTTTGTCATCTCTTCCCCTGTATTATTGCTTTCCTTGGTGTTTTCTTGGTCCTTTGTGAGAGTGTCTTAGTTAGGGTTTTACTGCTGTGAACAGACACCATGACCAATGCAAGTTTAATAAAGACAACATTTAATGGGGCTGGCTTACAGGTTCAGAGGTTCAGTCCATTATCATCAAGGTGGGAGCATGACAGCATGTAGACAGGCATAGTGCAGGAGGAGCTGAGAGTCTGACATCTTCATCTGAAGGCAGCTAGCAGAATACTGGCTTCTAGGAAGCTAGGACAAAGCCCACACCCACAGCGACACAGCTACTCCAACAGGGCCTCTAATAGTGCCACTCCCTGGGCTGAGCATATTCAAACCATTACAGGTAGCATCCTTTGATTATTTCATTTCTGCCAATACATTTACCATACAAATTTATTTATAGTTGCCATGTGGCTATTATAAAATATTCAAAACCAACCCATTTTAAGCTGGTAACTTTGATAAATACTCAATTCTTTTACACTCCCCCCCCATACAGAATTTATATTAGTGGGGTGACTAGTTATAGTCAGAGGTGCTTGTATCCATTAACTCAGTTTTATAGTTTTTTCATCTTTAGTTTTCAAAATTTTATATTATATCAAGTGGTTTATGCACGATTATTAACTGTATTATGCCTGGTGTTAGTCTTTATTATATTCACCTTTAGTAATAAGATTTATTTTAAAATAACTTTATGTTGCTATGTTTAATTATGTTTAATTATGTTGCTATGTTTATTTATGTTTAATGTCTTTTCATTTCAACTTGAAGAATTCATTTTAGCATTCTTATCAGAGGGGTCTAGTATCAATGAATTTTCTTAACCTCTGTTTTCTGGAAGCCTTTATATTTTCACTTCTGACATGTAATTTTAGAGAATACACTCTTCTTGGTTGGCAGCATTTTGAAATACACTGTTCTACTTTCTCCCAACCTGTGTAGGTTTGTGCTAAGAATCCTGCTAATGACGTGACAGAAGCTCCGTTATTTACAAGTTGCTTCTCTCATTACCAATCTTCTGTCTCACTTCTTGGCTGTTTGATTACTCTGAGTGCCAGTGTGGGATTCTGTGGGGTCATCTTCTTTGAAGAAGACCTTTGACTTTTTTGATTTGGTTTAGGTAATTTTTTTTTCTTTTCTATCAGAATTAGGTCTTGGATGTCACTTCTTTACATCGGCTCTTTGGTCATTTCTCCTTTCCTCTCTATCTCACTTGATACGTGATAATCGTCCATCGTGCTTTTCCTAACCCGTCTCTTCTACCTCTGTGAGTCTCGGCGTCTCATTCTGTGATTCTGAATGGTCTGTCTTTGAGTTTGCTCACTCCACTTGGTCAAGTCTACTGTCCATTGCTGTAGTGAATTTTCCAGTTCAGTTTTATAGTCTTCAGCTCCAGAATTTCTGTCAGTTGTTGTTTACCTAAAGTCTTGGTTCACTGAGCATCCTCAGGGACCTAAGATAATAACTGTTAATAATAATAACTGTTTTTATTGTGTTTGTGACATTTATATGTTTGGTGTCATCCTCTAGAAACTTAATACACTCCTTTGGTAGGACAATACCCTCTGTTCCTTTTTTATCTTCCACTGGAGCCTCATAATTTGAAAAATTAGTCACCTCTTGTTTGTGTAGTTTGGTTCCAACCAGGAAAAACTTTCCCCTGTCAGTCTGGCTAGAGACTTGAAGCTGTTTTGAGACTTCTCTGGACTATATGCTCCCTGGGCTCATGCACGTGTATATCCTCATTGAATAAGGCTGCCAGTTTCTCCTCAGGAACTTCCATTGTGGTATCTGTCTGTGAGACTCTGTTGCTCACTTACACTCTTCTCAGACTCATCTAACCCCAGTGCTCTGCAGGTTTCATTGCCTAGATGCAAGCAAGGAAGGCCAATTGTTTTGGTGGCCCCTTGATGGGACAAAATATTAGATGTAATTCCTTCTCTTCCTCTTGCTTCCCAGGGAGCAGTGAGAATTCAAAGAGATTTTTGCTGTTGTCATTTGCTTGTTTTGAGGCAGAGACTCTTGATGTAGCTCATGCTGACTTCAAACCTGTAACCCTCTGGCCTCAGGCTTCTGAGTGCTGGATTATAGGTATGTGCCCCAGATCAGCTACAACAAGAGATTCCTTGCTTGTGCTGTGCTGTGCTGTGCTGAGAGAAGAGACTGTATTGAGCAAAGGCCGCAAGTTTTCCACTGTGCTTGGATGCAGTTGGCTCCATGCTTCTTCCATAAGACAGTTTCTCAGTTGGAGGAGGAAGCTCTAGGAATTTCTATTCTATAATACACGAATGTTGTTTTTTAAAGATTTATTTATTTATTGCATGTGTGTGAGTACACTGTCGCTGTCTTCAGACACACCGGAAGAGGGTATCAGATCTCATTACAGATGGTTGAGAACCACCATGTAGTTGCTGGGAATTGAACTCAGGACCTCTGGAAAAGTAGTCAGTGCTCTTAACCACTGACTGGAGCCATCTCTCCAGCCTGGATGTTAATTTTTTTTCCAGACTGGATTATATGAGAACAAATCCAAGATATTGGTGTATATTTAAAACAACAAAAACAGGGTCTCACTACGCAGCCCTGGCTGGACTCAAACTCAATATATAGACCAGACTAGACTTGAACTCACAAAGACTCCACCTTCCAAGTGCTGAGATTAAAGGTACATCTTATTACACACAGCTATGTACATATTTTCTGAGACAGGGTCCTATGCTACCCAGGCTGGCCTCAAACTCATTATGTAGCAGAGGCTGGCCTTGAGCTTCTGAAGGAGTGGACTACCATGCTCAACATATAATTTCATTCATAACCACTTCAAAAAAACATCCCTGGAAGATACTTATCATTATGATATGCAACAAAATTAGAAAGTCTTTGATATGTTCAAATTCCAATTACCATCAGAAGTTTCTACCTGGGCTTATAACTATTCAAATTTATTCATGGGCTGGCAAGCCGTACTTACCATCAGGCCTGACAAACCTGAGACCAATCCTGGAACCCTCATGGTGGAAGGAAAGAACCAATCCTTAGCACACACATGCACAGGTATATACTAAAGATATAAATAAATAAATAAATAAATAAATAAATAAATAAATAAAGTTTTTTCAAATCATAATTCAAACAAGGCTCAAACTACATTATCTGATAAGTCTTCTAAGTTTCTTAAGTGACTTATCTCTCTCCCTCCCCCACACAACATTTTTTTTGTTCTGCTATTTTATCTGTTGATAAAATCGTCTTGTTTGCTTCAGAGAACATTCCACACTTGTGACTCACATCGCACATTCATGACAGTGGGTCTCGCTATGCATCCTGGAGTGTCTTGGGGCTGACTGTGTAGTCCAGGCTCACTTCTGACTTGTCATTCTCTTACCTTAGCCTTCCAAGTGCTGGACTCACAGGTCTGTACCGCCACACACTGATTATGGTTTTCAATGTGTTTCTTTTGTGCCCTGTATTTCCTACACACTGGTTTCTTAAGTTTAAAGAGTTAAGATTTAGGTCAGTGACAGGCTATTCCTGTTTTGTAGCATCAGAAGACATATGACTACCCCTCTTATGTAATGGTGAGTTTGACAAATAGGTTTAGGTACTGTCAGACAAATTTACCCATTACAGTGTTCCATCAGCTCCATCAGCTGCACCTCGGCAGCCATTAATAATCATTGGCTAGGTTTATTCTTTCATTTAAAATGTTAAAGTGAGATGCTGTGATGGCTCTGCCAGTCAAGTGCCTGTGGGGCAAGCAGGAAGACAAGAGTTTAGACCTCAGAACACAAGTGAAAGCTCAGCATAGCTGCCTGTGCCTGTGACCCCTGCCTAGAGGGGTAAGGCAACAAAGACAGACAGACCTTAAAGCTCATTGGCCAGCCAGCCTAACCAAACTGATGACCTTCAGTTTCAACAAATAAAGACAAAAAATGATTGAGCAAAGACACACTATGTCAATGGTGGGCCTCCACAAGCTCACACACATGTATGTCCATGAGCAGTTGCAAGCACATACCTCACACATACATAACAACACACACATACACACACATATTCTTCCATTCTTACCATTCCTTGTATATGTACATATGTATATACATGTTTATGTGCATATATGTGTGTGTATGTGTGTGTATGGATGTGTTTATGTATGCGTGTATGTGCTTGTATGTATGTGTGTATATGCATGTATGTATGTGTGTGTGTATGTATGTGTGTATGTGCATGTATGTATGTATGTATGTGTGTATGTGTGTATGTGCATGTGTGGAGATTAGAAGACAACTTTAGGGACTGCATTCTCTCCTGCCATTTGGGATGAAGGATTGAACACAGACCATCAAGTTTATCAGCAAGTGCCTTTACCCTCTGAGTCACCTTGCTACTCCGGGAGCATATTTCTTTCTTTTTCTCTTTTTATTTAAAAATAATTTTATACAATATATAGTTGATCATATTCTTTCCCTGTCCCCAACTCTTACCAGATTCTTCTCACTTCCCTACCTGTCCAAAGTCTCTCTCTCTCTCTCTCTCTCTCTCTCTCTCTCTCTCTCTCTCTCTCTCTCTCTTCCTCTCTCCCTCTCCTCCTTCTCTCTCTGAAAAAAAAACCCCAAAACTTAAAATCTAAAACAAATAAAAACTAATAAGCAAAAACATACCCAAAACAAAAAGCACACACAAAAAATCATGCTGTTAGCTTCCTGCTGGCAAATTGCTTTCATGCATGGGACTACCCTGCAGTTGTGGTTGATATACCCATTGTCACTCTATTGGAGAAAAATGATTTTTGTCTCCCAGTAAGTATCAATTGCAAATAGATTCTTTTCTTAATTAGATTTTTTATTTTTATTTTATGCACATTGGCACTTGCCTGTGTGTAGGGTGTCTGTGTGAGGGCGTCGGATCACCTGGAACTGAGCTCACAAACAGCTGTGAGCTACCATGGAAGTGCTGGGAATCGAACCAGGTCCTCTGGAAGAACAGCCAGTATTCTTAGCACTGAGCTATTTCCCCAGCCCCACAAATAGTTTCTTGATAAGGGATAAAACTTTGTGTCTTCTCCTCAGTGCTAGTATTTTATCTGGTTTGAACTTGTGTGGGTCTTGAACATGCGTCACAATCTCTGAGTTCATGTGCATATCAACCCTGTGTCTGAAAGATGACATTTCCTCGGAATCATTTACCACCTCTGGCTATTACAATCTTTCTGCCTCTTCTTCCGTAAATCTCTGAACCTCAAAGAGAAGGGTTTGATGGAGCCATCCCATTTAGGACGGCTCCAAAGTCTCCACTCTCTGCACATTGTACAGTTTTAGATCCCTGAGTTATTACCATCTACCAAAAAGAAGAAACTTCTCTGGTGAGGTTTAATCAATCTATGGGGTTTAACTATATAGAATTAGGAATCATTTTATTGCTGTGTTCCTTGAACATAATAATAATAATAGCAGTACATCTTCCTCTAGGCTCATGACCTGTCTAGACTCAGGTTCTTGCCCACTTTGTTGGGCTTTATCTCATGGAGTGGGCTTTAAATCCAATTTTTAAACAGTAGTTGGTCACCCCCATTTCACTTGTGCCATGATTACACCAGCACATCTTGCAATCAGTATCTGATATTGCCTGCAGGGTCTGCAGAAGACTGATGCTATGATTCGTTTTCTCCTGTGGTAGTATGCATTAATGCCTTTCGGCACCATGAATTCTTGTCTATGGGGCAACAGCTCAATTTCTCCATGTCTGATGATATAGGTAAGTAATGTCTTCAGCAATAGGGACTTAATTGTCAGGTTGTAGATGGTAGCCAGTGGTCATGTCTATTATATTTGAACCAATTGTTCAAGAGGGGTCATGAAATGATCTCAGTACCTTTTCCAGGGCTGAAGTCAAAGCTGATGGAACTTTTTATTATATATTACATTATATTATTATATTATATTATATTAAGTATACCTTTATATAATGTATATTATACTGTTTTAGCAGAAAGCGGCTATCAGCTTTGCAGCCATCTTGAGCCATATACCCTGACATGAGACTTGGATTACAATAGCCTGCAACAGCTGAGCACACTCAGATAATCTTGGTTTAGATACCTTGAGATTAAAGGTGCGTGAGATTAAAGGTGTGTGAGATTAAAGGTGTGAGACTTAAGAGTATAACTTAGAAGTATAGAGATCAGAGTTAGAGACAAGACCTAAGGGCATGATTGAAGGTGTGACCAAAAGGTGTGGCTTAGAAGTGAGACATATAAAAGGCAGAGACAGAACAGATCAGATTCAGACACACCAGACATTAGGTAGAAGACACTTGGCTCTAGAGAGAATCAGACACATCAGACATTAGGGAGACACAGAGGAAAGGACCAGACACAGCAGAGAGAAGACAGGTAGCAGGCACTTGGAAGAGAACTTGGAAGAAGTAACTTGGAATTTGGAGGGACTAGGAGCTAGGGACTAGGCACTAGGAACTCAAGACTTAGACTGAAGAATAAACGGGATTGAATTACACTCTGTCTGGCCTCACTCTCTCTCTTGCTGAACCCTGACCCGCGGACTGGAGTGGCAGCTTGGGCCGGGATACAGTGGCTGCCAAACGCGGGGCAGCCCAGGCCTCAACATTCAGCTCAGGCCAAGACATTTTTTGGCCGCCCCAACGTGGGGCTAGTGTGGACCCCAACATTATACATATATTATTATACCTTATATAATATATAACACATAATGTATATATATATATATATATATATATATATAATACATAATATATAAAGTATAAGGTATAAATATAATATACATTATATAATATAAGGTATAAATATTAATATAAATATGATATATTTTATATAAGGTATATTATTATACTTTATATATTATATAATATAAAATAGAAGTATATATTTATCATAATATATTATAACCAATGGCAATAGTCTATTGTATTTGAAGAGGGGTCTATAGGACCTCCTTGGCCAACAATGCAGTAAAATATAACTCATTTCTGGCCCTGGAGGTTTTATTTAATAGCATAAGATATCTAGCTGGGGCATTTCAGCCCTATTATATGGTGATTCCATCTAAATTCCTTTCATATATTTATATATTTTAGATAGTTTCTACAGTAATAAGTTTCTGTGTGGCTTCTTAAAAGATGTTGGTGTTCTTCCTCCTAGAATCCCCTCCTTTACCGTGTCCTCTGATTTCCCTTCTCATTTAATTCTGGTTTCCAGTTTATCTCTTTATAAGACTATATTCTATTTCTCCTTCCTTGGGAAAGAGCCTCTCCTCCCCTTTGTCCCTTACTAGTTCCTTAACCTCTGTGGTTATTCTGATCAGAAGCGCATTTCTTAAGAGCAAGAAATTGTTCTGCCTCCATCATCTTGAATATGAAATAGGAATAAGACACCTGCCTTGCGGGGCTGTAGCTTGCGCGTGGGCATGGGTTCTGTTGGGCTGAGTTGTGGGTCCAGTGTGTCTGCCACCCCAGGCAGCTCAGGGGTGTATAAGCTCAGGAATTTGACTGAGTTCACTCCATGTGGCTCCCGGTGGACGCCAGGCTAGGGGAAGCCACTGAATTCCACTTCAGGCATGGGGAGATCCCAGTCTGAGGTCCTGTGGGGGCAGAGCTCTTAGATTGGAGGGGTCTCCAGGACAAAGTGGCTGGCCGGAGACAGACTGATCTTAGCCCTTGGGCACCCAGGCGCCTCTGGGAGACCATAGAAGGACTGAGATGGGGGGAGGGGCATACGGACTTGCTTGGCTGGGTCATGGATGGCTTGGCTAGCTTGCTCAAGTTGGTGGGCTCTGTGGCTGAAATGCAGAAAGGTCCTCCTTGGCGGGAGATTAGAAGGTGGTTCATTGGTTGAAGGCTCCCACTACAGTTCTCCATGGTGGGGCCCCAAAGACAAGAGAAAGTCCATGGTTTTAAAAGGTTTATTGTCATGGTGGAAAGTGGATGTATCTGTACCCCCTGTCCTCAGGGTGGGCCTGAGGTTAAATATCTTTTGCAAGGAGAAGAGTCTGGGAAGGAATGCTTAATTGGCTATGCCTTCTGGCCTTTATACATCTCATTAGTATGGAGATCTCTTGAGGCTCTGCAGCCTGTAGTCATGCCCTCTACCTGAGCTTTGTGACCAAAGGCCACAAACCTTTCTTTGGGGAGGGCTGTAGATGGCTGAAGCTAAGTGAAAGGAACCAGGGGCCAGGAGCAAGGCTGAACTCCTATAGTCCCCCATTAGGGTATCCAGGGTTCAAGGCCTGCACTCAACCAGGTACCCAGCTGCCTCTCACAGCCCATCGCCCCACACTGCCTCACTTTCCTTGTAAAGATATTGGGTGGATGCTGACTCCAGCAATCCAGCCCATCATGATTAAGAACCGCATGTCACGTGTCATGATGTTATTATCAGTAGCCAGTTTGAAGCAAGGCTTTGGCTGGGATGGGAATCATTTGTAACTAGTAAAAATGACAGGGAAGACTGTGGTAGTGCTCTGAAGAGGACAGGATTATAATGAACCACTAGAGAAAAAGTCAATATTGAAGAGCTGAACATAACGCGAGCGTTCAAACATTCATCTTGAGTCAGCACCTCTTACACTTGTGTTCTTTATAAAGCACTGTGCAAAATACGGGTGACATTTTACAGATGATTACAGGAACACATTACAGGAGATTTCTAATTAAAAATCACCAGCTCACCTCTGAGCACAGCGATACATATTTTTAATCCCAGCATCCAGGAGCCACAGGCAGGTAGGTCTCTATGAGTTCTAGGCCAGCCAGGGATAGAGAGACCTTTCTTATAAAAAAAAAAAAAAAAAAAAGTAAGAAAAAGAAGGTTCCGTCAGCTCTGATTTCTGTCCTGGAAAAGGCGCGGAGATCATTTCATGGCCCCTCTTGAACATGAATTTCTCTCTTATGTGAGACTATTTCTAAATCATTGTGTAAGGTAATAACATTTATGTAAGTGGAGAGATCACCAAATTCAGGGTGCACTCTCCAGGAAGAGCCAGATGACATCTCCAAATTGTGACTTCCCACACATGCTGCAAGACGCTGTCAGCAGCATTGAACATCTATACTGTCTTTCCCATCTGACTTTTCTTTTTTTCAGGATACAAAATAATGTGAGACATTCTAAATGATGCATTTAATATATCGATGCAAAGATACATCAAATCCCGGCAATATTCTCTATGAACACAAGCTTACGGCTCACTTAAAGCCCTCCTCGGTCTACAACATAGCAATATGAAAGTGTGGATTTTGTGAAATGAAAGAGAATGAGGATGAAAACTGATTTAAAAAAAAGGATTCTCTAACCTCTGAAAAGCTACTGAGATTCCTCATTGTGAAGCATCAGGTTCAGTTGGAGGGGTCTGGAAACCATGTATTAATAAGCTTCATGTTATTATGTACAAATAACACTCCAGGCAATTACCTTATAAAGAGAAAGGTCCATTTCACCTCAAGAGTTCTGGAGGTGCCATTCTAAAGTCAGGCAACATTATTGTTTTGGGTCTCAGAACAGAAGGAGGGCACAGTGGTGGGATAAGAAGTCTAAGAAGTCATGAATCTCAAAGAGAAGCTAGATTCCAGATGATATGCCCTCAGTTAACTGAAGACGTCACAACAAGCTTCACTGCCTTCCAACAGGACCACCTTGAAAACTATCTTAGTTAGGGTTTTACTGCTGTGAACAGATACCATGACCAAGGCAACTCTTATAAGGATGACATTTCATTAGGGCTGGCTTACAGGTTCAGAGGTTCTGTCCATTATCATCAAGGCAGAAACATGGTAGCACCCAGGCAGACATGGGGTTAGAGGAGCTGAGAGTTCCACCTCTTGTTCTGAAGGCAGCTAGGAGAAGACTGGCTTCCAGGCAGCTAGGACAAGGGTCTTAAAGGACACACCCACAGTGACACACCTACTCCAACAAGGCTATACCTTCTAATAGTGCCATTCCCTGATTCAAGCATATACAAACCATCACAGGGACCAAGGTTTCAATACATGGGTCTTTAGCAATTAGGAAAATATTCAAACCACAGCATATTACTTAGGCAAAAAATAAGCAACAACAATAACAACAATCCCACCAAAATCTGGGGGTGGGAAATAATACAGATTAAGCTCTGGTCCAAATCAACAGCCCAAAAGAGCCAAATCAGAAAAGCACAGTAGGTTTAAATGTAAAAATAGAAAAATAACAATAGAAGCAAGATTTGGCTCCAGTGAGCACCAATCTAGAGGCCTTGACAGATATATGTGAAACATCAAAGCAGATGCCAAAGCCCTTAAACATATCAAACCAAGGCTCACAATACCAGATCCCTCAAGAAAGAGGAAAGGTTTCCCTTCTAGTGTTGCAAGGAGATCAAGACCAAGAGAAGTATCTAGAGCGATTAGCAGGACGGGGCAGCCAAAATTATGACTTTGAAGCATACAGGATGATCCTAGGTACTTAAGGGACTGATCTCACCTTCCAAGACTTGGGCACCAGAATGACTCTGAAAAGGGAATGGAGCATAGAGATGAGTGAAGCCTGTGGTTCATCAAGTCTTGAATCTGCAGACTGTTAAGGTCCATTGTTTGATGTTTAAAATGGAGTCAAAGTACTTGATGCATGAAAATTGGAGTATTAGAGTCTGATACCAGATGCTACAAGACTGTAAGAAAGAAAGCAACCATATCGGACCAACGTTGTATGGCAGAAGAGTCACAGGCAAGATCAAGAAATAGAGAGCCCAATTATGAGAAGCCAACCCTTGGAATATTATAATCCTCATAGTAGCTCCAGGAGAAATCTAAGGTCAAGGTGGATGAATGTCCACAAGAGAGAAGAACTAGGTTTATCATTTGTCCAAAGGTAAGTGTACTAATGTCTATGAGAAAGAGGAGTATCTTCAAATGTAGTACCAGGAAGCGTTCATAAACCCTGAAAGACCAATCAGGTGCCAATCTGATGCAATCACACAAGAGTTTTTATTCACAAGCTCCAGCTTGGATTTAAGTCACCACTGACCCACAGGACAGTTCCAGTGGATAAAAACCCTGAACACTCATCGGAGCAAGGTTTTATAGAAAATGGCAAGTGAGGGGTGTTTCTAGCCTGGCAAGCATCTAACCAGGGGTGGTGTGGGGTGGTTACTGTGGCCTTTAGCATAATTGGCTGATGTTGGGAACCAAACCATAAATTTAACTTCTGCTTTCCTCCTGATTGGTGGAGGCAGGGGTGGGTTTGTAACCTGGGGGTACAAATCTGTTGAGGGAATAACCTGCGGACTGGTACTAGGCACAGGTCTTGTTGGGGGTGGGGTTACCTGGAAACTTGTGCTAGACACTGGATTTGTTGAGAGGTAACCTGGAAACTGGTGCTAGGTACTGGCCTGTTAGTTTACTTGAGTTCAAATTTAGGTAAGGTTCTTTAAAATGGAGTCTGAACCCCCAAAATTTGGTCTCTCGCAAGCAAGGGGCCCATCCCAGTTCCCTTTCTCCAGCAGCCTCAGAGACAGAAGTCTTCAGTGGGACAGCAGCTTTACCTCTAAATTATTATGCAACAGAAATACACAGGACTGTGAAAACAGAGAAACTATAAATTATCTGGCTTTAGGTCTCAGCTGGGAAATTACCCGTTCAGTCCTTCGGGCCTCACACTTCACAGACTGCTGGGTAGCGAGAAAGGCTAACTTGTTCACAGTTTATGGCTGCTTTGAAATGTTACGGAACATCATCTAGATGTCAAAGTGAACAAAGGGTGTGTACTGGTTCAGAGTTGACCCTGCTAAGCCAGTGTCTCAACGGAAGTCCAGCTCCTACCTGTTAGCTGATCCAGCAGGTTCCCTAATTCTTGCTTATTCTCTCCCACCTCTCTCCTCCTCTCTTCTTCCCTCCCTCTTTTCTTCCTTTACTTTCTGTGCATCTACATATCTGGGCTCACATACTTCCATGTGCACCCCCTCCCCCCAGCCCACTCCTCCCACACATACACTCCTACTAGTCACCCCTCACCTTTTAAGCTCAGGTTTGTCAAATACCTTCTATTAGTCAAAGGTTCCGAGATATCCTTTTGTTTCGGGAGATATTTAAAACAGTGGCATTCAATCTACCTTTTCTTAATCAGCTGCCATGTTCCTGACTAGCCTAGGCCTGCGGCCACGAGCCAGCAGCAGAGTTGTGTTCTCGCTGCTGCTGCTGCTGCTGACACTGACCCTGCCACTCAAGAGATGCCAGTGTGGGAAATGGCTCTGTTAATCTTCCATGTTGTCTCAGCAAGGCTGGGCTTTGCCCAAACCATCCCGCCATACAAGTGGTACCAGGTATGAATGAAACTCTAGTGCTTAAAGAATAAAACTCTAGTGCTTAAAGGCTTTATATGTTTGGTAATGTATAATAACAGTATGCCCAAACAATTAGAGGTGTTTCCCAATTAGCTAACCTACATATACGTCGTTACCCAGGACTGCTCTCCATACCTGCGTGGCTCTTCATCCTCCTCCATCTCTGCTCTCTCTCCACCTTGATCATCATCCTCCTTTTCCTCTTCCTCTCCTTACTCCTCCCACCTTAGCTCCTCCTAAATCCTTTCCTGTTTTATTTTTTCTGTGCTTTACCCATGTATGAGATCCATTAATAAGCTCTACACAGTTACTAACTCCACTGCACCAATCACAGGATTCTGAATGGTCTGCACACGAAATTAACCACTAACAGTCAAGTTGGTTTTTTGTTTCCTAATGTGCAGGGTGGGTTGTTTTGTTTTGTTTTGTTTTAGAGGAGCTGGTCAAGCAATCTCCTAGCTTGTCACCAGGATGCCCCCTGGTGAGAGTCAGTGGTGGAAGCATTTGAAGGCAGAAAGCTGGGACCCCCTGCCTGCAGACTATGCTATAGTGATAACAATAAAAACCAGCAAAGGCAAGCAGCATGCTGTCTCACTAAGAAACATTCACACAAGCTCTCTTGGGCAGGCAGGTCTAGGCCTACCTAGTCACCTCTCTCAATGGGTCAACTATGGCCAGAACATTGGCACCCCAGCACTACATGTAACAAATGAAGCTCCTCTCCCTGCTCTTGGGTGGAGGTGAATGACCTACTCCCAGCATCCCATATGTTCAGTCATCAACTCAGAAAAAAGAAACCAGAGGCCATTTGGAGAAGCACTTGTCACAAATCCATCTTCCTCTTCATATTCTTCAATCTGAATTTCTGCTGGAGGTCACCTTGTCCCAGATCCCGGAGACTTGGAAAGACTCTCTGGTGTCTCTCTAGCGACCGCCACACAAAACTTCCATGCTCGGAGAGGAGAAAGTGACCGAGCAGTACACACTCCTCTACAAGCCACTCGAATTTTCTTTTCCATCTTAGTCACTTTCATTTCTGTGTTCCGTTGCTGTGGAGAGAAATTGTGACCGAGGCGACTCTTGTAAGAGAAAACATTTTAACTGGGGGCTTGCTTACAGTTTCTATTATCATGGCAGGGGACTATGGAGGCATGTGGGCAGGTAGTGGAGCAGTAGCTGAGAGCTACATCCTGATCCATGGGAAGAGAGGGGGAAAGACAGGAAGAGAAGCAGGGAGGAAGAGGTGAAGGGGAAGAAGAGGGTGAGGGAGAGGGAGAGAGAGAGATGTTGGGTCTGTGATAAGCTTTTGAAACCTCATAACCCATTCCCATTAACATGCTTCCTCCAAGGCCACACCTCTTAGTCCTTCCAGTCCTTCTCAGTGTCACTCCCTGATGGTTCAGCATTCAAATCCATGAACCTAAGGGACCAATCCTATTCAAGTCACCACACTTTCCTTTGGACCTAACATATGACAGGCAATTGCTCTGCCATTAAGATACATCCTCAGACCAAGAAGTGTCTTTTGAGTTATTGTCTGTCTGTCTGTCTATTATGTAATATTTATGTGGATAGGTATTTATTGCATTGTGCAGGTACATATGTATGAGTGTGCACATGTGTACGTGTTTGTACATGGAGGGAGGCCAGAGATCAACTCAGATTTGATTCATCAGGAGCCATTCATCTTGGCGTTTGAGATAGTGCCTCTCACAGACCTGGGCCTCTCTGGCCACTGAGCTCCGAAAGTCTGCCTGTCACTTCCTTCTCAGCACTGGGGTTATACACGTGGGCCACCATGCTGGCTTTTCACATGGGTGCTGGGCCTCAGGGCCTCATATTATGCAGGAAGCACTTCACAGACCGTGCTATTTCCTCAGGCATTTCTTGAATTTTTAAAGATTTATTTCTGGATGTGTCTGTGAATGTGTGTCAAGAATGTATGATTGCCTGCAGATGCCAGAAGAGGTCATCAGGTCTTCTGGTGTTGGGATTACAGACATTTGTAAGCCACCAAAGGTGAGTGCTAGGCATAGAACTTGGGTCCTTTCAAACAGAAGCCAACAATCTTAGCTGGATAGCTGGAGCCATCTCTCTATCTAACTCCTCAAGGTTTTTTGTTTTGTTTTGTTTTGTTTTGCTTTGCCTTGTTTTTGTTTTTTAAAGTAACATCCAACAAATGATCCTACCTGGTTGTCAAAGTTCAACCCTAAACATTCTATTCTACTCTATCAAGTCTAAATTAGTCAGTCTCTTCAGGTGGACAAATCTAGCAACAGACTGCTGAGTTAATTTATAATGTGCATTCATTCATTCAACAAATTGGTACCAAATTCTAAAAGAAACAAGGCCATAGTTCCTGCATAGAAAAACTTCAGCTCTGTCTGAGAAGTGGGCTAGTCAGCTGTGGCCTGGAATAAGGAAGTCTTAAGAACCCATGGGTTCTGTGAGCATAGAGCTACAGAGCAAGAAGCAAATAATTCAGCTGGAGGCATGGATAGAGCTGGTGAGTTCCCCCACCTATCTTGTGCATCATTGTATCTGGGGCCTGGCTCAGAAGGAATGTGCGGCTAGAAAGCTGTGCTACTGGGGGAGCCAGTCCAGAGCAAGAGTGAGGTTGAGATGTGTCCAAGCCCCCAAAATCTCATCCTGAGTCTAGAAGTAATAGGACTGCTTCTTCCTTGGTGAGACTGACATCATGACAACTGAAGTTTAAAAAACAATCTACCACATTCTCCTTTGATCAAAGCTGAAGACAAATGCAGTGACAATGGTACTGTGTCCAGGGTTCGTTATGGTTTAGTCTAAACAGACAAACACAAAGTTACTATTGCAGCTACAAGTTGGCAGCATGATTGGGAGCAGGGATGCCATTCAAAAAATGAAAGCTCCCCCAACCCTGAGTGCTTGAGGAGACTTAATTTGTTTTGATCTGAATGAAGTCAGAGATCTGTTAATGTAACTTTTATTCACCTGCTGTAATTGTCATCTTGGACATCTAGTTATTTCTGAAGTCTGGCTGGCTGGTTCAACTCAGCTGTTCTGGCTCAAACTTTTCTCCAAGCTGACTGATTCAAATTATCTTCTCTCAGATTCTCACTGAATTGCTCTGCTTGACCTCAAACGAACTCTGGGAATCTGTTCTAATTATCTGGCTCCTTCTTATTTTCTGGTTCATTCTGTTTTTACCTGCAACCTGTCTCTGAAAAACTGTCCTAGTAAAACTGCTTCCTTTCCCTCTTCCTTTTCCTTTCCCTGGCCTTGCCCCCCCTTCTTTCTCCCTCTCCCTCCTCTCTCTTTCTTCCTCTCCTTCTCCCTCTTTTTCTCCCTCTCCTTCTCCCTTGATTTAGAATCTTGTAAATGAAAATTTTTGAAAAGAAAATGCTTCTGAAATGGCTGATTGATGAAAATGTCAATGGCTGTGGGAGTCAATGGCTGTGGGGAGGTTGAAATGTTACAGATCCAGAACCTTATTCCAATTTGCCCCACCTTTTGCAATGTAATAACTTAATAAGACTTTAATTTTCCACTAATAAAAAAGGCTGAGAGTCATTAGATAGCATCTAAGGTCTAAAGATGAGATTTCTCCACTTTGCAATAACTGCGCACTTACTGTTTTCACCAATACATTTTAAAAGTGTCTTCTTTTTTATTAGATATTTTATTTTTTTTTACATTTCAGATGTTATCCCCTTTCCCCATTTCCCCTCATAAGCCCCCTATCCCATCTCTCCTTCTCCTTTTTACTTTTATATAATTTTAATTTCACGCAAGTATTAAGGTTAGTTCTTGGTTGAGGAAAACTAGCAGTACAATAGATGCAAGTAGTCAAGGAACAAGCAAGACAATAAACACAAATAGCTAAAGAACAAGCAAGGCAGTAAACAGAGTCCCGTGAGCACTCCCATAATCACTATTTCTAAGGGCTTGTCAGGGATGACCAAAATATCTGAGCCAACTTCCCTGTCCTAGCCCAAATTCACTTTCATGCCTGAAGTCTATTTCTTTGTTCTAGCCTAGAATTTAGATTCCTGTCTGAAATTACTTCTTTGTTCTAGCCTAATGTCAGATTCCTGCTTGCAGCCCATTTCCTTGTCCTAAGCCAATATCAGATTCTTGCCAGGTAGCCCCAAAAGCTCTACACATCTCCCCCTTTTTATATTGCATAAACAAGACTGAGCCTGTCTTAGGTCATTCTGAAAAGAATGCCATCCTTACCTGTCATGGAATATGCATTATCAAAAGCAATGCACTTCTGTCTTAGGTTGGTAAGGCTCTGTGCAGAATCTTACCCATCCTTGGCTTGCCAGCCTGTTAAATTAATAACTCTGTCTGGGTGTCTATTTTCAGTTTCAAGTCATGTACTTTGGCTGACAACATGTTGGTGTTGTTAAGGACAAGCTTTAACATGATGAGCAGGAATAAAAGTATTCCCAGGACCAAAAGGGCAAGCATGGTCAAGCTATATATGCCATTCTTGAAGTTTGACCAAATGGAAATACTGACTTGATCTGTGAGCTTGCTGAGTGCCCTGATAATGGTGACTGGAAAGCTGTATTGGGCATATGTTCATGACCTACCTTTGCTTTCCTATATCCCAGATGGGAAAAGCTGCCTTGCCTCAAGTTTTTAGACATTGTGGGACAGAGAATTGATTGTATACTTTCTAATTGTGTTAGTGTGTTGAAACCTGGCATATCTGTTATGGGGGTCTATCAACCACCTTTTGTCTTACCGCTCTGAGTATTACAGAACCTTGGTTTTCTGAAAAAAAAAAAAAAACTTGCAAGTACTTGAAGAAGTAGTTAAACTTTAAGCAGAAGCAAGAGGGTAGTGGGCTTGATCATTGCTGGCATAGCAGTTTTAACTACATTAATTGCTAGCACCACTGCTTCTGCAATTGCTTTCACACAAGAAGGTAAAGCAGTTACTTTTGTTATTCATTTAGCAAAAAATGTTACTAATGTGTTAAGTATACAAGAGGATTTAGATAGCGTTTGGAACAACAGATTGATGCTCTTTATCCTATTCAAATTATTGGAAGGAGGTTCAGAATTTAAGAGTAAAGAGCCATCTCAAGTGTCATGCCAAATACCATTGGAGTTGTGTTACTTCTTAAATTTACAATGATATCATTATAATTAGAAAAAAGTTTAAAGACACTTGTAGGGAATTTGGCACAATCTCTGGATGTTTTAACTTTGCATAGTGAGATTATAAATTTAAAGAATGCTGCTCTGCTGAGCTTTGATGCTGTAGATAATGCTGATAAAAGTGTCTACAGATTTCTTTGTTCTGTTACTATAAAAACTTCATGGAACTGATCCCACATTGAAACACAAAATTTGGGGGTAATCTAAATCTGTGCTTTGACTAGTGATTATTCACACTTGGTTCTAAAATAAATTAACTATTATTCCCTAAGATGAGAGCAATGGTTTTGTGTTAATAACCTCCATGGAAACACACCACTGAGGGTATTTATGGGGGAGGAAAGACCCATTCTAAATTGAGACACACCAACTGTGTGCTTATGTCCTGGACTGAATAAAAAGGAGATAGGAAGTTTCTCAAGAAGAACAAAGCATTAATACCTCTTAGCTTCCTGACTGCACATACAATATGGCCAGCCACCTTAAGTTTGTGCCAACATGCCTTCCCTTCCATGACTGATTGTGCTCTCAAACTGTGAGCCAAATGGAATTTTTCCTTCCTCAAGCTTTATGTTGTCAAAATAATAAAAAGGTTAATGAATACAGAAAACAGGTACTGATGGTGGGGCCAGGGGTAGTGTTGAAGCATTGATAAGCTGACTGTGCCATTCTCAGGCCTTGGAGCTAATCTGTAAGAAGAGTGGGAAGAGTTTGGAGCTTCAAGCTAGAGAATCCCCAGCTCACTGTAAGAAGGGCTCAGTGGGTCACTTCAGTGGGACAAAGTAGACTAACTCAGAAAGTCTTGGAGGGGAGCCAGGACTCTGACTGGAACTTTGCTAGAGGCCATTCATGTCATTCTGGCAAAGAACCTGCCTGCATTCTGCCTGTGTCCTGAGAACTTAAGTGAAGCCGACTAATTGGTTTGTGAAGTGGACTAATTTGTTTGGTGGAGGAAATTTCAAAACAAATTGTGTTCAGATTGTGGTGGCTACAGCTCACCCTTCCCATTGAGTGTGGAGCAGAAATATATGAGAACAGCATCCAGCTTGAGAGGAAAATAGTGTGAGCCGGCTTTGCGAACAGAAAAGGTAGGTTTGAAAGCAGCCATAATTACTGAAAGATTCATGCCATTAAAGAGAACCCATTTCCCTGTGCTGGGGCAATGAGGGTAAAGACTCAGAAGAGGTTTTGAACTTTTGAGCAGTTCTGAGAGTATTAAAGACTTAGGAGGTTGTCTGGAGATAGACTGGGTGCATTTTGCTTTATGAGACTTGGAATCCAGTAGTTAAATGTTATGACTTTAAGTGATGTATATGAGTGTCAAGTTGACCAGGGCAGAGTTACTAAGGTTGTCAGCTTGATGGGATTTATAATTGCTGTGAAAGCATACATCTATGAGGGCATGTCCATATGTTTATTTATTTATTTTTTAACGTTTTTTTTTTTTTCAAGTTTCACATCATGCACCCAAGTCCCACTTATCCCCCTGGTGCTTCATATCTGCCCTTTGCCCTTGCAAACCTTTCTCCCAGTATAAAATCCACAAACAACAGCAGCAACAAATCATAGACAACATCTCATGGTGGAAGCTCTAGTGTGTCACAGAGTGACCCACGGTCTATCCCTCTGTCCAGACATCTTCACTTGCAAATTGTCATTTCAATGAGTCACTGGTCTGGTTTGAAATCTTTGGCTTCTGTAACACCATCAATATTGGATCCTCACTGGGACTCTTCCCAGTTACCCTGTGGTTGCCCTGTGTCATGGAGATCCTGCAGCTTTGGAACAGCAGGACTTTCCCTTTCATGCATTCTAACCTTTCACAGATGATATAGATTTTGGGGTGGCCCAGTTTAGAACCCTGGATCTGGGCCTGGATGGTAGCTGAGCCTCTCCTTAATTCACATCATCAGTGCCAGCTCTCCAGCACTGCTCCAGCTAGGCCACCCAGTTCCTCCATTAGCAGGAGGTAGGGGCAGCTCTCCTGCTCTCATGCCCTCATGGCCAGACCACCCATGACTTCACCATCAGAGTTCTGTGGTCCCAAAGAAGGAAGTTTCCATTTTTGTAAACAACGGACTGATCCTTCTTTAGAGACAACCCAAACAGGTTAGTATAAAAATGAAGCACAGACTCTTGCCATGAGCAGAAGAGTGCGTTGAGTGTTGTTTCTAAATTCTTATCCACTTTCCAAAACTACTTTCTAATATGCCAGGAGGGCAGAAAATGGGTAACTGCTGGGAACAAGTTGGGAAGGGAAACCTGCTCTGTTAATCTAACACAGCGCATGCTGACTCTGTTGTCCTATGACAGCATACACATAGCAATGGGGACCATGGAGACCTAAACTAGAAGCAAAAACAAGAGCATGGTTTGAGTCTTGGGCTGTACCTCCTCTTCACACCAAGCTCATTGCCTTTGGGGAAGGTTCAGTCCATCAGGCTTAGGGATACACGAGCAGGCTCTGGATGGGGGAAAGCTCCTTATGTTGGCAGATCAGATAGCAAGTCCTGGGTTGCCTCTAACATCCCCAGTCAATTCTCAACATAGCCACCGAAAGTCAGAATTACTACCAAATATTTTGAGATGTGGGAAGTTGAATCTACCAAATTACCCAGTCTCTAGTGGAGAAGTTAGAGGCAGAAATGATGACTTTTTGACATACGCCTGAACTAGGTCCTTGCGTGAGTGCGTGCGTGCGTGCGTGCGTGCGTGCGTGCGTGCGTGTGTGTGTGTGTGTGTGTGTGTGTGTCTGTGTGTGTGTACTAATTCCTTTTTAGTATTTATTTATTTAGTATTTATTTATTTAGTATTTAGTATTTACTTTAGTATTTATTTTCAGTATTTATGTTCTAGTTTGCTTTCTCTTGCTGTGAAAGAAACACCAACCAAAAGCAACTTGAAGTCAAAGGATTTTTTTGTTTGTTGTTTGTCTTGTCTGTTTTTTAACATATCATAGGTTATAGTTCATTAAGGGAAGTCAAGGCAGAAGCTAATGTCTGGTTCTTCATGGCTGGCTCAGCCTGCTTTCACATACAGCTCAAACCACACCTCCCACCTCCTGAGGGATGACATCCTGGAGTCAGCCAGGTCCTCCCACTTCAATCATTAATCAAAACAATGCCCAACAGACTCTCCTACAGGCCAATCTGATAGAGGCATTTTCTCAACTGTATTTCCTCTTCCATGTCTGCCAGGTTTTTTGTGTGTCAAGGTAAAAAAAAAAAAAAAAAAAGAATTAAGACAGTGTTTGCAAAGGAGGCCAAGAAGGACCTCACAGCTAAGAATGGCTTCCAAATTTGTGACCACAAGTCTATTAACACCTCCTAAGAGGGACCTTGAGGCTGTGAGTCATGGTCACTTCAATCTAGATATTTTTTCTTTTGGCTTGTCTGTCTATCATTTACCCTTAGGAAAAGAAATTTACTTATACTATTAAGAATTCTTAGTGAAGGTCAGCTGGAAAGACTGATGACACCCACTTTCATGATACCCGCTTGTCCAGTCTCTATAGTTCTGCTCTTTTGGATCTTTGCAGCTTGTTAAGCACAAGGTTAAGTGCTTCAGGGCTGTGGTGGGGCTTAGGTAGCTCATCTGAGGAGCTCTAGATGACTTTGAGTACCTAGGAGTGCAGGTTACAGTCCAGAGAGACCTGTCCTGTTCCAGGCAGTCTCAGGGATTAAAAGGAGGCTGAGAACTCAAAGCCTTCAAGTGTCAGTCACACAGTGGCTTTGTTAGCCAGTGCCCACCAGGGGACTGAAAACACTCAAGCTATTGGAGCAGAGATGGTTTAATGATAAAGAGTAGTGCAGACAGGCATTCTCTGCCAAGAAGCTGTCTACGTAGGCTGATTGACTGATTAAAACTTCAGTGACATGGAGAAGTTGGATATTGCTATTCCAGAGTCTAATTACAGTTTATCCGGGTGATCTTTAGCCTGCTAAATAGCCATTCCTTGTCCCACCTCTGTGTCTGACCAAACATCCTGCTGTTAGCTAAAACTGACAGCCTGAGAAAAGATAAAACCCTTTTGGCATCTATTAAGAAAAACCCTAGTTTTCCACCAACCACTATCCATGTTGTCAGCCAGCATCCAAAGCCTATAACAGGAGTCCCCCATCTAGCTCCATCCCTAGGACAGATATGGCGAAGGGGCAGAACTAATTACTTAAATGTTTTCCTCGCTTCCCCACATGTGCTGTGGCAAATACCCCCCACCCAATATAATAAAATTTTTAATAAAGAAAGCTGTCACATTGGCTAGCTAAAAACTGCAGTGACATCAAAAGTAAAAGCACACACATACACACAGTGCACACATACACACATTGTGCACACACTTGCACACACAGATGCACATGTAAGCACACACCTCACATGCACATGCACACAATACTTGCACACACCCCCTCAAACATGCACACTTGCACACGCACACACATATACACATGCCCACACACATACACATGCATGCACACATACACATGCATACACACTTGCACATGCAGATGTACATGTACACACACACACACCGTACATACCGAAAAGCTGGGAAAGCAGGAAGGAACACTAAAATATTAAACGGGTAGTAGCTGCTGAATGAGCTCCCTCTTCAGCACTAGAGGTTAAATAGCTTCTGAGGAGAGGCGCCTACAGAGGTCCTGGGCCTCTCCAGTGGGATAGGATGACGCCGGTTTGTTATGTGTACTGGAAAATCTGTGCACTAAATTCAGTTGTTACCGCAAGAAGCTGCTGCTGGCCTGGGGAGGTAGTCAAGAGGGAATGACTCTCTGCGGGAACAGGAAGCAAAGGAAGTAGCCAGTTCCCTTTCATTGTCAAAGGACTCCATACTTTTACCTATCCCTTAGCCCTGCAGGCAATGGCTATCAAGAAAGCAGTGGGCCAAGTATGATTTGCACACCTGGGCCTAGCATCATCAAACCATATAAGGGTAAGATGAAGCTGAGAGACAACGACTTAATAAGTGACATACTTACATGAGGACTTCTGAAAACATTTGACACCATAAACCCCCAAACAAAAGGAAACCATTGCACCAGAGACATTCATCTAAGAAAAGCGTTTTGAATGTACCCGCTTGCTTTGTATATTAAGTCATTGTCTTGGTACGAGAAGGCGAAAAGGTGTTAAGATTATATTGGAAACCCTGAATTCGAGGAATGCAAATCTGTCTTCAAGTTCATTTAACAAAGTGACATTTAAATTACTAAGAAGAATGGAATAAACTCTGTGTTATTTGCACTTTCCTGATAGTCTGAGATGAAATTGTCCTGGACCAGCAACTGATTAAGCTGATTATATACCTCAAAACATGTAGGATGTGGTTTTCCACCAGCCACAATCAAAATACAATTTACTTCTGTTAGTGTAATAATGTAGATGCTATAAAAGGCATCTCTTGGTAAGTGTTTTTCATTTACATTTTCCCGACTATTAGTGGAGGATTTTTACAGCCCCTCTCTATCTTTCCCTGCTTTTAATTCCACATTCTAACCATGGGACTGTTTGGATCTCTTGGAGTTGGTACTGGAAGGGACTCCAGATGCATTATGAGAAGGGAGGGGTCTGCCTAGAAACTGTATACAACACACACACACACACACACACACACACTCAACATGCCCTCACATCGTGGTTTTCTGCATGTGATGGTGTTCCCAGAGAAGATTATCGTTTGCATCCACAAACTGAACAGTGAACGAGGTGTTCTTGAAAAGGCATCGGGCAGATGTAAAGTATGGCATCAGAGCCTCACCAACAATAGCACATGGCAAAGGAGCTACCAACTGATAACAAGACGTCATTCGTATGTACCTACTCTCAAAGGAAACAAACTGGGAGATGGGGAGAGAACCTACCTGGTAACAGCTCATTTAAAAAGAAGGACATGCTGTCAGTCAGCATTTGGGTAGCTGGACTCCCTCACGTGTCTTTCCTCTCATCACCAGGTCATGTTCAATGCTGACCATACACTGCAAAGAAGCTATGGAACAGTGGAGCGCTTGTCTGATTTGCTCCCAGTTCATCATGCAGGAACAAATGTGGAGACCTGAGTTCTCCTCCCGTTTCCATCTCTATGCTGTCAGCCTTTCTACCTAGACTTCCGCAATCATCTTGTACCTGGTCAAAGCAGAGTCCTCCAAAGAAATAGAACCAGTAGGATGTACCACACACACACACACACATGCACACACATGACATCACACACAACCACTCACACAACGCACACATATGCATACACCATGCATGTATACACATGCACACATGCATTCTCTCTCTCTCTACACACACACACACACACACACACCCTGGTTTTTTTGCATGTGATGGTGTTACCAGAGAAGATTATCATTTGAATCTACTGAGTTATAAAGATCTTTCATCCCCAATGAATGAATGGAACAAAGGTAAGAATTACATGCATAGGTATACATGTGCACACATACACATGTGTGCATGCACAAAAACACACACAAGTGAGAAGAGTTTATGAGGAATTCATTCGTGTAAGTATAGAGTCTGAGAAGGGTCTTACTTCAGCAAGCTGGAGAACAGGAGAGATGCCTATGCAATAGTAATCTAACCGTAAGGTCTAAAAATGAAGGTGGCCATGCAGTACATATCCAAAAGCCTAAGGTCAGGCAACTCCAGTGTCTGAAGGAGTGAATAGATATCCTTGCTCAAATGAAGGCAGTAAGTTCAATTTTCTTCTGTCTTTTCATTACTTCAGCCACAATGGTGATAGCAGGTCTTCGTCATTGGGAATATTGATACAAATGCCGATCTCTGGAAAAGCCATCACATGCATGGCCAGGTGTGATGCATTCCAGGCAATCTGGACATTCCTTATTCTAGGTAAGCTGACACATAAATAAAACCACTGTACTTGTCTTCCCAATCTGCTTTCTGTAGAGTGTCCAGACTGAGAATTCGGAATCTCAGATAGGAACGTATCCCTCCCTTTGGAAAAGTTCTCTGCAGTTTCCATTTCACTTAGGATAAAGTCAGAATGTTTGAACAGAACTTAACGATTCTGCAAGGTCTCATTCATGTTTGGGTGATAACTTCCTTTTGGGTTGTTCCTTCTTGTCAACTCCGTGCTAGCTGGGTACCTGCTGCCTTCTCTTGTCTCACACTTCTGAAATCTCTCTTGCATGTCTTGCACATCCAACTTCTATTCATTCTTTAACTCTGAGGTCACCTTTATCACACCCTCCCCATCCAATCTAAACACATGAATTCAACTACCGTAATTGTCTTTCCATACGGGAACATACGGGATATCTAATAAACATCTGCTAAGTAAGTTATTGGCATAAAAACGTAGTGTCAGTCACAGCTATCTTCAAGAGCCACAGTAGAACTAGAGATGTAGTTCTGTGGTAAAGTGCAAGTTTAGTGTTCAGGAGCCCCCACAGTTATAACCCCAGAACCATATACAACAAGAGGCATTGTCATCTCCTGGTTCGGAGAAGCTTCATTAGCCAACTCTATGCCTAGGACTCAACTTGTTCCTCACCTTAAACCTATGTTCATTTTCACACAACCCTGACTCCCTTTTTTTCTCACTTGCTGTCATCTGCCAACATTGAAAATCAGGAATTTACCTTCTGCCGCAAGTAAGCTCTGTACGTCAGCAGACCCTGAACTATGTAACGTGCCAGCACCTCTGCATTTCAAAGTTGATTGAGGCAGTCTGCCAAAGGAAGCCCTCATCTGCCCACTCTCTGTCCTTCAACATCACTGAGAGATGCTGTCCTTTGGTCTGGTACTCCCAGTACTAGTTTGTATAAGTGAGAGAAAAACTGTTTATTCAATGTTATTATTTTTTTTTTTGTTAAGGTTACTTTCTAAACCTCATGGGAAAAAAATCTTCCTTCCTAAGACACTTACGCTCTGTATGTGTTGTGACCGTAGAACATAGATTGCATTCCAGAATGGAAGAAAGCTAAAACCCTTTGAGGCTGAGTCTGGCTTCTGTCAATCAATATAGCAGGCACCTGACCACACAGGAGCCATGCAGCTCGTTGCCCCACAGAGCATGTGGCACAGTGCATGACGGGAAAGGGGAAAGGCTTCCGTTCCCATGTACATGATGAACACGGAAATTCTCATTTTCAGCAAAGAATTCGTCTCCTTGTTAGGTTCCCTAAAATATGCCAAAATGTTTTTTTTTAATTCAGAGCTCTGTGCTTTATGTCATGAATATTTCATCCTCTATCTTCAGATATTCTCGTTAGCATAGATGCTGGGGAGAATATTTTATACCAGATAAGGAAAGATTACATTTGCATGCACATTCACTGTCTTAGTCTGTTTGGGGCTGCTATTACAAGATAACATAAACTAGGTGATTTTTAAACAACAGCGGTGCGCTATTTCTCAGCATTCTGGAACCTGCAACTCCAGGACCCAGATGTTGACAGATTTGTTGCCTGACAATACTCACTTCCTAGTTCGTAGATGATAGACTCCCTCTCCATCCTCATGAGAGAAAGAAAAAGGAGAGTGCTCTGGGGACAGCTTCACACGGGCACTAATTCTACTCACAAGGACATTGCTTTTGTGATTAATCACATCCCAAAGGCTAAAACCAAAATATGGACGGTCTGGATCCCAACATGTGAGTTTTAGGGGAACATAAACATTTAGCCATAAGGAGGAAAGTACCAAACACACCCAAGACCCACGCCAGCATAATGCTTTATCCAGCCCTGTAAACAAGCAGAGAAAGCAGGCTCTGTAAGTAGAAATCCATGGAGAGATTTCATAAACTAGTGACTGCGTTATAATTAAGTATTAACTGAAAGCAAGCAAGGATCCCTTGCACAAACACTGTCTTGGGTTTACCTCGGCCAGATGTTAACATCTGTGATGGAATGCAGCCCTGTACAGTGGTGTGAGCAAGTTCTTCCGAGACAAATCAGCCTCGGCCTCCGTGATTGCTGGGCTGGGTGCTGGATTCTATTCTCTCTCCCTCTCCCTCTCCCTCTCCCCTCCCCCTCCCCCTCCCCCTCCCCCTCCCCTCCTCCCCCTCCCACCCCTCCCCCTCCCCCTCCCCTCCCCCTCCCCCTCCCCCTCCCCCTCCCCCTCCTCTCTTTGGTTTGATTTCGTTTGGTTTGGTTTGTTGGTCTTTTCAAGGCAGGGTTTCCCTGGCTGTCCTGGAACTCCCTCTGCAGACTAGGCTGGCCTGGAATTCAGAGCTTGATTTTAAATGTAGCAGTTGCAATGACAGAATTCATCAGACCTAGAAACATAGGCCCAATATGTGCAATTAAGCCACTGTCACATGGAAATGTCTGACCTACTGACTCTGAAAATGCCCAGGAGTTTTCTCTATGGCCAACTATTAGGAGTTAGGCTTAGGTTTTTCTGTTGTTGGTGTTAAGTTTAAATAGCCTAGAGAAATAAAACCGAAACAGGACTATCAGACATCAGTCTTCTGTGCTTTTATGGGATCAGGTGTGTTTACTGCTTTGGGCCCTATGTAAGAAACAGGTAAAAAAGAAGCAGCTGGTCCTGGTCACTGAGTAATCTGTCAAGTTAGGCACAGGGCCCACAACTTCTCATAAAAATTTCAGTGAGTGTTAGACCTACATTTTCCAACTCCATGCCATTCGGGGCAAAAGGAGACAATTCAGAACTGAGCCTGGGAGAGGCCTGCATGGTGTGTGGAGGCTGGTTAATTCCATGTTCTATAATTTAAAAGAATTTTAAAAAGATTTTATTAGAGAGGTTCTTGATTTAAAGTGGTGCTTCAGGAAGTAATCAACTGTTTTACTGTCATATTGAGATAATAGCTACTTCTCAGCCTGTATAAACTCAGATAATATCCATATTTCGGGCTACACTCAGGAGCATGGAGCGTTTGAGAACAAACTGCCTGGAAAGGGGCCTTTACAGCTAAAAGCCCACAAGACTCATGGATCAGGGAAAACACACACTGACCATGGGAATGAGATAAATGGCAAATTATATCAGTACCAGCTTATTTTTGCTCACTTGGTAAGTGACAAAGAGAACAGGAGAGTGAACAGAGGAAAGCAAGAGACAAGGAGAGAAAGTATAGGAACATAAAATGTACCCCATCAATGTCCAATACACCATGTATTTTCATTATTCGGGAACTTCCAGCTAATGTAGCAGTTTACTCAATTTAAAATCCATTTAAAATACTTTTGTCATTATGCTTTCTTTACTGATGATTTAATTTTCTAACCATTTATAAAATATGTCAAAATATTGAGATCCAGAGTTTTGGCTCTCAGGATAATTACTCGTTAGTTGGAGCCAAACTTTCAGAATGGAGCCAGATCACCTTAGTGTGGGTGGGAGCGGGAGGATGGAATCAGGGCCAGGACAAATTAATGTCACCACCACCACCACCATCACCACCACAGTTACCATCATTACCATTGTTACCAACATCAACACCATCACCACAAACATCACCAACATCACTATGACATCATCAATGCCATCACTCGCCGCCACCAAGTTAACACTGTTAACTACTAACACCACCAGCCCATGCACCAAAGCCACCACCATCACCACCACACCTACTACCATCGCTGGCACTGCCATTATCCTCAGGTTCAAAATTAAAGTAAAATGTTTCTTTTGTATTGTCTAAAACTGTGGTCCACATGTCCTTGCTTAGGGTAGGACTTGGAAGATTTTCTAAAGTAAAGAACTGTGTAATCTAGAAGTGATATATACCTTGAGTTCATTACACAATTGTATGCAGTTGTATGCAGAGTATGCAGATGTAGAGGTGGCTATAGACCTCTGTGTGAACAAAGAGGACACATGATGACAGTTCAGGCAGTTCCACACTGAGCCACCACTCAGAGACTCAGTTGCTAAATTCTCGTCAATTCAGCACTTCACGTCAAAATGGGGACTGTCTTCCTTGGGTGTTAAAAACACTTGACAATAACCCAAAAATAACTTTACGGGCCTTCGTTTATAAAACACGATGATGTTCTTATGAGAAGGTGACAATTGCTCGTCTTTGTGTTTTATAGTCTGAAAACATAAGAATTTTGGGAGTGCCTTGAAATTTCATAGCCAAGCCTTTGTCAAAGTGCCCAGACCCCAGCAACAGCCAGTCGACCCCACTCCCTTTCCCCTGTGTCAAGTTGCCCACCAACCACAACAGCATCATTGAAATTCCGTTCTGCACTCAAGCTACACACGGGTAAGAATCTCATACTTAAAGGAAGCCTTTTAAAAAATTAAGACACATTTCTTCCTGAATTTCAAAACTTTCTTAATGCAGGAAATTGTAAAACTAAAAAGAAAAAAAGTTTCAGCTCATTTTTCATTCAGCAAGGAATAAAAGCCGAAGAATGACAAATTGATATAATCAAGCCATTGACTCAAAATTAAGATCTAGCCTGCCTTCAAGTTCTCCAGGCACGCGGCTTGGCCCCCTTAATTACCCTTCAACATCTAGGTGAGCAAGGCTTTAATGCAAATAACCAGCTTCCTTTCCAATGAAAATAATGTTTACTTTACATTTCATGGAACGGCAGCATAATATGTTGGTTATATTTACAGCAATAATCATTTCAGAGATTCTGACTTAATTTTTTATCATTGGCAAGGTATTCAAGGGCACAGTTGCACACTTATCTCTCATTTGCATGAGTAAAGGCTATCATCAGCTGAGGCACGAGAAATGTAGGCGCTCATTCACGGACCCGTTCATTCATGCATTAACTGAGTGCCTACTATGTGTTCTCTGCACTAGAGATGTAGCTGTGAAAGAAATACCCCATGTGTTCACATGTCTCATATTCTATACCTTAGCCGAGGAAAAACAATAAATAAAACAATAAGTCTACGATAAGTAGGGATAAATGTTTTGCATAAAAATAAAATAGATGTTCCCTGAATTTCTCTCTCTCTCTCTCTCCTTCTCTCTCTCCTCTCTCTCTCTCTCTCTCTCTCTCTCTCTCTCTCTTGTGTGTGTGTGTGTGTGTGTGTGTGTGTGTGTGTGTGTGTGTGTGTGTGAACAATTACAAAAAGACCATAAATTTGAGGAGGAGTGGTATGTGAGATGTTGAAGGGAAGAGGTAAATAGTGCAACTATATTTTAATTAAAAGTAAATCAATAAAAAAGTAAACTATAAAAGGGAAGATTTCCAATTTCTTGGTGGTCCAGAAAAGCATCCGTGGGAAGGGGACATTTGACCACACTTTTAAATGTTTCATTAGTGTATATTAATCATATACAATGTTTTATTGTGACATTTTCATATACATCCATACTACGTTTTCATCACATTCCTCTCCACATCCGCCTCTCCTGCCCCCTCCCATCCTCACTAATAATTCCCTTCCTCTTCCAATCTAGCTTCTGTTTTCATCTTCTTAAAAATCTGATCCAGTAAGTTGCACTAGGGCGGGTGAGGGTTTGTTTATAGGAGCATGGTGACTTTACCAGGACCTACACTACTGAGGAATCTCTCTCTCTCTCTCTCTCTCTGTCTCTGTCTCTGTCTCTGTCTCTCTCTCTCTCTCTCTCTCTCTCTCTCTCTCTCTCTCTCTCCCCCTACCATCAACCTTAAGAAATGAAGGGACCCATAAGCTCCATTCCTCAGCTTGTATATGCTTTCCACCCCTGGTTCTGTAACATTCCTCAAGCCTTGGAGGGAGGTGATACAGATGTGCTACTTCTAGTAGGCATTCAGCAGTCACTTATTCTCAGAACTTTGGCCACTTATAAATCTCTGAGGCCACACTGACCACTGCAAAAGAGAAGTTCCCCTGACCAAAGCTGATGGCAGCACTGATTATGGGCATAGACATAATTACTAGAAGGCTGTTTTATGGTCTTGAGCATATTCTTGAGGGAATAATGAGACCTCGTGACTATTTAACCAGACATGAAAAATATGAGACCCAGTAGAATGGAGAAGCAAAGGCAAAAACCTAACATGTACACTTCAGGTATATTGAGAAATGATATATGAATAAATAATCGAGTGTACTGGAACAGGCTGGTAAAGAGGACAGAACAGAAGACAATGTTAGGAAAGGCCATTGTTATGTGACAAGACTTTTCCTGAGGAGATGCAATGCACACAGTCAACTCACCCCAGCTATGGAGCCCATTATAAACAAGAATATGGATACCATCAAAGTTCAATTTGAGGAACTATGAATTTTACTGGGGTTACTTACAGAAATAATATTGAGTGGTTACTTGCAGGAGCAGAAATGACTCAAAGATAATTGAGTCACCAAAGCCCACCCCAGTATTAGTGACAGCTCACAAAAGCTGGAAACCTAGAACACAGCCCGGAAACAACTTAACAGGTTGGAGAGTAGCCTTTCCAGGCGACTCAACAGTTGTCTAAAACTCTTCTAAGGAGCTTGGACAGTTTCTACTTCTCCCAGGCAGCAGGTCTTGTCTCAGAGCCTTCTTTGCAGTTTGGATCATCTTTGTAACCGGAATTGCCTGAGAGGAACTCTTGGCACCTTGACTGGTTTGCTCTCTGGAGAACAGGACTTGGTGAATCTGGTCAGTTTCAGGGACTTCTGAAGCTATTTTGCACTGTTTGCTTTCCTGCTTGGGAACTTCCCTGCAGGATAAAATGTTTCAGCCTTGGAAAAAACTGTTACACAATAGTCATGCAATCTTTTAAGGTCTTTGTAAACTAGCTTCCAAAATACTTCACCAATCCAGCTGGTAAGATGGTTGGTGACTAGGTAACACCAAACTGTCAACTGGACACAACCTAGAATCACTTTAAAAAGAAGTCCCAGCTAATCTTTATCAGGGTGATTTATAGATATACCTGTGAGGGATTGTCTTGATTATCTCCATTGATGTAAGAGGGCCCAGTCTACTCTGGACAGTACCATTTCCTTTGCAGTTGGTCTTGAGATATGTATGAAAGGTAACTCTAACCAGGAGCCTGTGAGCAAGCCAACGAGCATACAGCATGATCCATCCTTCCTACTCCACTTCCTTGGCTATGAGTTCCTGGTAGGAGGTAACATCACATAGAATAGCAAATAGGTTTGCCTTCAAGTTCAGCCTTGAGTTCCTGCCCAGCTTCCCTCAGCGATGGATTGTGGCCTGTAAGATGAAATAAACACTTTCCTCCTCAGCTTGCTTCTATTCACAGTGTTTT